>NW_028225181.1:39750734-39912872 GCF_052327205.1 Somniosus microcephalus | reverse complement strand
TGAGGAGATGTGCTGAGTGTCCCAAGGGTCAGTGTTAGGAGAGTGATGTTAGGATGAGGAGAGGTGCTGAGTTTCCCCAGTGTCAGTGTTAGGAGAGTGATGTTGGGATGGGGAGAGGTGCTGAGTGTCCCCAGTGTCAGTGTTAGGAGAGTGATGTTGGGATGGGGAGAGGTGCTGAGTGTCCCCAGTGTCAGTGTTAGGAGAGTGATGTTGGGGTGGGGAGAGCCGCTGAGTGTCCCAAGGGTCAGTGTTAGGAGAGTGATGTTGGGATAGGGGGAGATGCTGAATATCCCAATGATCTGTGTTAGGAGAGTGATGTTGGGGTGGGGAGAGGTGCTGAATGTCCCAATGGTCTGTGTTAGGAGAGTGATGTTGGGGTGGGGAGAGGTGCTGAATGTCCCAATGGTCTGTGTTAGGAGAGTGATGTTGGGGTGGGGAGAGGTGCTGAGTGTCCTAAGGGTCAGTCTTAGGAGAGTGGTGTTGGGATGAGGAGAGGTGCTGACTGTCCCAATGGCCAGTGTTAGGAGAGTGGTGTTGGGATCGAGATTGGAGCTGAGTGTCCTAAGGGTCAGTGTTAGGACAATGATGTTGTGATGGGGAGAGGTGCTGAGTGTCCCCAGTGTCAGTGTTAGGAGAGTGATGTTGGGGTGGGGAGAGGTGCTGAGTGTCCCAAGGGTCAGTGTTAGGAGAGTGATGTTGGGCAGGGGAGAGGTACTGAGTGTCCCCAGTGCCGGTGTTAGGAGAGTGATGTTGGGATGGGGAGAGGTGCTAAGTGTCCGAAGGCTCAGTGTTAGGAGAGGGATGTTGGGCAGGGGAGAGGTGCTGAGTGTCCCAATGGTCAGTGTTAGGAGATTGATGTTGGGGTGGGGAGAGGTGCTGAGTGTCCCCAGTGTCAGTGTTAGGAGGGTGATGTTGGGCTGGGGAGATGTGCTGAGTGTCCCCAGTGTCAGTGTTAGGAGAGTGGTGTTGGGATGGGGAGAGGTGCTGAGTGTCCCAAGGGTCAGTGTTAGGAGAGTGATGTTGGGATGAGGAGAGGTGCTGAATGTCCCAATGGTCAGTGTTAGGAGAGTGATGTTGGGCAGGGGAGAGGTGCTGAGTGTCCCCAGTGTCAGTGTTAGGAGAGTGATGTTGGGATGGGGAGAGGTGCTGAGTGTCCCAAGGGTCAGTGTTAGGAGAGTGATGTTGGGCAGGGGAGAGGTGCTGAGTGTCCCCAGTGTCAGTGTTAGGAGAGTGATGTTGGGATGGGGAGAGGTGCTGAGTGTCCCTAGTGTCAGTTTTAGAAGAGTGGTGTTGGGATCGAGATTGGAGCTGAGTGTCCTAAGGGTCAGTGTTAGGAGAGTGATGTTGGGATGGGGAGAGGTGCTGAGTGTCCCCAGTGTCAGTGTTAAGAGAGTGATGTTGTGGTGGGGAGAGGTGCTGAGTGTCCCAAGGGTCAGTGTTAGGAGAGTGATGTTGGGCAGGGGAGAGGTGCTGAGTGTCCCCAGTGTCAGTGTTAGGAGATTGGTGTTGGGCAGGGGAGAGGTGCTGAGTGTCCCAAGGGTCAGTGTTAGGAGAGTGATGTTGGGATGGGGAGAGGTGCTGAGTGTCCCCAGTGTCAGTGTTAGGAGAGTGATGTTGGGATGGGGAGAGGTGCTGAGTGTCCCCATGTCAGTGTTAGGAGAGTGATGTTGGGATGAGGAGAGGTGCTGAGTATCCCCAGTGTCAGTGTTAGGAGAGTGATGTTGGGATGGGGAGAGGTGCTAAGTGTCCCTAGTGTCAGTGTTAGGAGAGTGATGTTGGGATGAGGAGATGTGCTGAGTGTCCCAAGGGTCAGTGTTAGGAGAGTGATGTTAGGATGAGGAGAGGTGCTGAGTTTCCCCAGTGTCAGTGTTAGGAGAGTGATGTTGGGATGGGGAGAGGTGCTGAGTGTCCCCAGTGTCAGTGTTAGGAGAGTGATGTTGGGATGGGGAGAGATGCTGAGTGTCCCCAGTGTCAGTGTTAGGAGAGTGATGTTGGGGTGGGGAGAGCCGCTGAGTGTCCCAAGGGTCAGTGTTAGGAGAGTGATGTTGGGATAGGGGGAGATGCTGAATATCCCAATGGTCTGTGTTAGGAGAGTGATGTTGGGGTGGGGAGAGGTGCTGAATGTCCCAATGGTCTGTGTTAGGAGAGTGATGTTGGGGTGGGGAGAGGTGCTGAATGTCCCAATGGTCTGTGTTAGGAGAGTGATGTTGGGGTGGGGAGAGGTGCTGAGTGTCCTAAGGGTCAGTCTTAGGAGAGTGGTGTTGGGATGAGGAGAGGTGCTGAGTGTCCCAATGGCCAGTGTTAGGAGAGTGGTGTTGGGATCGAGATTGGAGCTGAGTGTCCTAAGGGTCAGTGTTAGTACAATGATGTTGTGATGGGGAGCGGTGCTGAGTGTCCCCAGTGTCAGTGTTAGGAGAGTGATGTTGGGGTGGGGAGAGGTGCTGAGTGTCCCCAGTGTCAGTGTTAGGAGAGTGATGTTGGGGAGGGGAGAGGTGCTGAGTGTCCCAAGGATCAGTGTTAGGAGAGTGATGTTGGGCAGGGGAGCCGTGCTGAGTGTACCAAGGGTCCGTGTTAGGAGAGTGATGTTGGGATAGGGAGAGGTGCTGAGTGTTCCCAGTGTCAGTGTTAGGAGAGTGATGTTGGGATGGGGAGAGATGCTGAGTGTCCCCAGTGACAGTGTTAGGAGAGTGATGTTGGGATGAGGAGAGGTGCAGAGTGTCCCCAGTGTCAGTGTTAGGAGAGTGATGTTGGGCAGGGGGGAGGTGCTGAATGTCCCCAGTGTCAGTGTTAGGAGACTGATGTTGGGATGGGGAGAGGTGCTGAGTGACCCAAGGGTCAGTGTTAGGAGAGTGATGTTGGGATGGGGAGAGGTGCTGAGTGTCCCAAGGGTCAGTGTTAGGAGAGTGATGTTGGGATGGGGGGAGGTGCTGAGTTTCCCAAGGGTCAGTGTTAGGAGAGTGATGTTGGGCAGGGGAGATGTGCTGAGTTTCCCAGTGTCAGTGTTAGGAGTTTGGTGTTGGGCAGGGGAGAGGTGCTGAGTGTCCCAAGGGTCAGTGTTAGGAGAGTGATGTTGGGATGGGGAGAGGTGCTGAGTGTCCCCAGTGTCAGTGTTAGGAGAGTGATGTTGGGATGGGGAGAGGTGCTGAGTGTCCCCATGTCAGTGTTAGGAGAGTGATGTTGGGATGAGGAGAGGTGCTGAGTATCCCCAGTGTCAGTGTTAGGAGAGTGATGTTGGGATGGGGAGAGGTGCTAAGTGTCCCCAGTGTCAGTGTTGGGAGAGTGATGTTGGGATGAGGAGATGTGCTGAGTGTCCCAAGGGTCAGTGTTAGGAGAGTGATGTTAGGATGAGGAGATGTGCTGAGTGTTCCCAGTGTCAGTGTTAGGAGAGTGATGTTGGGATGGGGAGAGGTGCTGAGTGTCCCCAGTGTCAGTGTTAGGAGAGTGATGTTGGGATGGGGAGAGGTGCTGAGTGTCCCCAGTGTCAGTGTTAGGAGAGTGATGTTGGGGTGGGGAGAGGCGCTGAGTGTCCCAAGGGTCAGTGTTAGGAGAGTGATGTTGGGATGGGGAGAGGTGCTGAGTGTCCCCAGTGTCAGTGTTAGGAGAGTGATGTTGGGGTGGGGAGAGGTGCTGAGTGTCCCAATGGTCTGTGTTAGGAGAGTGATGTTGGGGTGGGGAGAGGTGCTGAATGTCCCAATGGTCTGTGTTAGGAGAGTGATGTTGGGGTGGGGAGAGGTGCTGAATGTCCCAATGGTCTGTGTTAGGAGAGTGATGTTGGGGTGGGGAGAGGTGCTGCGTGTCCTAAGGGTCAGTCTTAGGAGAGTGGTTTTGGGATGAGGAGAGGTGCTGAGTGTCCCAATTGCCAGTGTTAGGAGAGTGGTGTTGGGATCGAGATTGGAGCTGAGTGTCCTAAGGGTCAGTGTTAGGAGAGTGATGTTGGGATAGGGGGAGGTGCTGAATGTCCCAATGGTCTGTGTTAGGAGAGTGATGTTGGGGTGGGGAGAGGTGCTGAATGTCCCAATGGTCTGCGTTAGGAGAGTGATGTTGGGGTGGGGAGAGATGCTGAATGTCCCAATGGTCTGCGTTAGGAGAGTGATGTTGGGGTGGGGAGAGGTGCTGAGTGTCCTAAGGGTCAGTCTTAGGAGAGTGGTGTTGGGATGAGGAGAGGTGCTGAGTGTCCCAATTGCCAGTGTTAGGAGAGTGGTGTTGGGATCGAGATTGGAGCTGAGTGTCCTAAGGGTCAGTGTTAGGACAGTGATGTTGTGATGGGGAGAGGTGCTGAGTGTCCCCAGTGTCAGTGTTAGGAGAGTGATGTTGGGGTGGGGAGAGGTGCTGAGTGTCCCCAGTGTCAGTGTTAGGAGAGTGATGTTGGGCAGGGGAGTCGTGCTGAGTGTACCAAGGGTCAGTGTTAGGAGAGTGATGTTGGGATAGGGAGAGGTGCTGAGTGTCCCCAGTGTCAGTGTTAGGAGAGTGATGTTGGGATGGGGAGAGGTGCTGAGTGTCCCCAGTGTCAGTGTTAGGAGAGTGATGTTGGGATGAGGAGAGGTGCTGAATGTCCCCAGAGTCAGTGTTAGGAGAGTGATGTTGGGATGGGGAGAGGTGCTGAGTGACCCAAGGGTCAGTGTTAATAGAGTGATGTTGGGATGGGGAGAGGTGCTGAGTGACCCAAGGGTCAGTGTTAAGAGAGTGATGTTGGGATGGGGAGAGTTGCTGAGTGTCCCAAGGGTCAGTGTTAGGAGAGTGATGTTGGGATGGGGGGAGGTGCTGAGTGTCCCAAGGGTCAGTGTTAGGAGAGTGATGTTGGGCAGGGGAGAGGTGCTGAGTTTCCCAGTGTCAGTGTTCGGAGAGTGATGTTGGGATCGAGAGTGGAGCTGAGTGTCCCAAGGGTCAGTGTTAGGTGAGAGATGTTGTAATGGGGAGAGGTGCTGAGTGTTCCAATGGCTAGTGTTAGGAGAGTGATGTTGGCGTCCGGAGAGGTGCTGAGTGTCCCATGGGTCAGTGTTAGGAGAGTGGTGTTGGGATCGAGAGAGGAGCTGGGTGCCCTCTCCCACGGGTCAGTGTTAGTAGATTGATATTGGGGAGGTGGGAGGTGTTCAGTGTCCCAAGGATCAGTGTTGGAAGCTTGATGCTGTGGTTGGGAGAGGAGCTCAGTGCCGCCTGCCACGTGTCCATGTTAGGAGAGTCATGTTTGTGTTGGATGTGGAGCTGAGTGCTGTCTCCCAAAAGTTACTGTCACGAAAGTGATGCTGGGGTTGGGAGAGGAGCTGAATGCTATCCCCCAGGGATCAGTGTTAGGAGAATGATGTTGGGTTGGGGAGAGATGCTGAGCATCAGCGGGGTCATTGTTAGGAGACTGATGTTGGTATGGGGAGAGATGCTGAGTATCAGCTGGGTGAGTGTTAGGAGACTGATGTTGGGTTGGGGAGAGATGCTGAGTATCAGCGGGGTGAGTGTTAGGAGTCTGATGTTGGGTTGGGGAGAGATGCTGAGTATCAGCGGGGTCAGTGTTAGGAGACTGATGTTGGGTTGGGGAGAGATGCTGTGTATCAGCTGGGTGAGTGTTAGGAGACTGATGTTGGAGCGCAGCGAGGTGCTGAGCATCCCAGGGGTTAGTGGTAGAAGGGTGATGTTGGGTTGGGGAGATGTGCTGAGTATCAGCGCGGTCAGTGTTAGGAGACTGATGTTGGGTTGGGGAGAGATGCTGAGTATCAGCGGTGTCAGTGTTAGGAGACTGATGTTGGGTTGGGGAGCGATGCTGAGTATCAGCGGGGTCAGTGTTAGGAGACGGATGTTGGGTTGGGGAGAGATGCTGAGTATCAGCGGGGTCAGTGTTAGGAGACTGATGTTGGGTTGGGGAGAGATGCTGAGTATCAGCGGGGTGAGTGTTAGGAAAATGATGTTGGGTTGGGGAGTGATGCTGAGTATCAGCTGGGTCTGTGTTAGGAGACTGATGTTGGGTTGGGGAGAGATGCTGAGTATCAGCGGGGTCAGTGTTAGGAGACTGATGTTGGGTTGGGGAGTGATGCTGAGTATCAGCTGGGTCTGTGTTAGGAGACTGATGTTGGGTTGGGGAGAGATGCTGAGTGTCAGCGGGGTCAGTGTTAGGAGACTGATGTTGGGTTGGGGAGAGATGCTGAGTATCAGCGGGGTGAGTGTTAGGAGACTGATGTTGGGTTGGGGAGAGATGCTGAGTATCAGCGGGGTGAGTGTTAGGAAAATGATGTTGGGTTGGGGAGTGATGCTGAGTATCAGCGGGGTCAGTGTTAGGAGACTGATGTTGGGTTGGGGAGAGATGCTGAGTATCAGCGGGGTGAGTGTTAGGAGACTGATGTTGGGTTGGGGAGAGATGCTGAGTATCAGCGGGGTGAGTGTTAGGAGAATGATGTTGGGTTGCGGAGAGATGCTGAGTATCAGCGGTGTCAGTGTTAGCAGACTGATGTTGGTTTGGGGAGAGATGCTGAGTATCAGCGGGGTGAGTGTTAGGAGACTGATGTTGGGTTGGGGAGAGATGCTGAGTATCAGCGGGGTCAGTGTTAGGAGACTAATGTTGGAGCGCAGCGAGGTACTAAGCATCCCAGGGGTTAGTGGTAGAAGGGTGATGTTGGGGTGGGGAGATGTGCTGAGTGTTCCACTGGTCAGTGTTAGGAGAAGGATGTTGGGGTCGGGAGTGGAGCTGAATATCGCAGGGGTCAATCTTAAGAGAGTGATGTCGGGACCAGCAGATTTGCTGAGTGCTGTCTCTCAAGGGACAGTGATAGTAGAGTGGTGCTGGGATCGGGTGAGGTGCTGAGTGCCGTCTCCCAAGGGTCAGCATTAGGAGAGGCATGTTGGTATCAGGAGAGGTGCTGAATATCCCAGGGGTCAGGGTTAGAGGGTGATGTTGGTGTGGAGAGAGATGCTGAGTGACCTAGGTGTCAGTGTTATGAGGTGATGTTGGGGTGGGGGCAGGTGCTGAATGTCCCAGGGGTCAGTGTAAGGAGCGTGATGTTGGGTTTGGGAGAGGTGTTGAGTTTCCACTGGATCAGTGTTAGGAGAGTGATGTTGGGGTGGCAAGAGTTGCTGAGTGCAGTGTTCTGGGTTTCAATGTTTAGAGAGTGATGTTGGGGGTCGGGAGCGGTGCAATCTCAGTCCACCTAGTTATTTCCTGAAAGCCCCAAATTGGTGTCAACCACACATTTTGAAATTGTACTTCCTTCCCAAGTCCAAATTATTCATGTAAATGGTGAACAACAGTGGTCCCAGCACCGGTCCCTGTGGAAAATTATCACTACCTTCCGCCAGCCTGAGTTAATACCTTTAATCCCTACTTTCTGATTTCTGTTTTTTAGATAGCTTGCTCTCCATTCTGCTGCCAGTTGTCCGACTCCACATGCTCGGACATAAGTCATCAATCCACTGTGTGATTCCTTGTCGAAGTCCTATTGAAAACCCAAGAATATAACTTCTACTACATTAGCCTTCTACGTATTCTGCTAGTTCGTCAATGGATTCAATATGGTTATTCAAGTGTGAGTTCCCCTTTTCAAAATCAGTGCTGACATCAGTTTATTATATTTGCAGTTGCTGGATGGTATTCTATAACAATTTTGATTACAGATATCAACAACAACCCGGGCACCGTCGTTAAGGTAGATGACCTGGAGTCTAATGGATTTCTTCTATCTTTCTTTCTTTTCCAATATAAAAATAATATTAGGTAGAATTAAATAAAGCTCCAACTTATACTAGTTCATACTATCTGATATAACTCAACTCCACAGGCACTGGCGCAAATCTCCTCCTGTCTGATATAAACCAACCTCAAAGGCGCTCACACCAATCTCCTCCTGTCTGATATAAACCAACCCCACAGTCACTGACACCAATCTCCTCTTGTCTGATATAAACCAACCCCACAGTCACTGACAGTAATCTCCTCCTTACTGATATAAACAAACCCCACAGTCACTGACACCAATCTCACCCTGTCTGATGTATACCAACCTCACAGCCAACGACTCCAATCTCCTCCAGTCTGATATAAACCAAAGCCACAGGCACTGACACCAATCTCATCCTGTTTGATATAAGCCAATCCAACAGTCACTGAATTCAATCTCCTCATGTCTGATATAAACGAGCCCCAGTCACTGGCACCAATATCTTCCTGCCTGATTTGAACCAACACCAACATCACTGACAGCAATCTGCTCCTGTCTGAAAAAAACAACCTCACAGTTGCTGACAACAATCTCCTCCTGTCTGATATAAACTAACCTCACAGTCACTGACACCAATCTCTTTCTGTCAGATAAAACCAAACCCACAGTCACGAAAACCAATCTCCTCCTCTCTGAGATAAACCAACCTCACAGTTGCTGACACTAATCTCCTTCTGCCTTAAAGAAACCAAACCCACAACCACTGAAACCAATCTCCTCCTGTCAGATTAAACCAACGTCACAGTCACTGATGCCAATCTCCTAACGTTTGATTTTATCCATCCCCACAGTTAACTGATTCCAATCTCCATCTCTCTGATATAAAGTAACCCCACTGTCACTGAAAGTAATCTCCACCTCTCCGATTATTAACCATCGATACAGTAACTGACACCAATCTCCTCCTGTCTGATATAAACCAACCCAACTGTCACTGACACCAATCTCCTCCTGTCTGATATAAACCAACCCCACAGTCACTGACACCAATCTCCTCCTGTCAGTTATAAACCAACCTCACAGTCACTGAAAGTAATCTCCTCCTTACTGATATAAACAAACCCCACAGTCACTGACACCAATCTCTCCGCCTGATATAAACCAACCCCACAGTCACTGCCACCAATCTCCTCCTGTCTGATATAAACAGACCCCACAGCTATTGACACCAATCTCCTGCAGTCTGATATATACCAACCGTCCAGTAACAGATACCAATCTCATCCTCTCTGATATAAACCCACCCTACAGTAACTGACATCAATAACCTCTGTCTGATATAAACCAACCCCACTGTCACTGAAAGTAATCTCCTCCTCTCCGATTATTAACCATCGATACAGTAACTGACACCAATCTCCTCCTGTCTGATATAAACCAACCCAACTGTCACTGATACCAATCTTCTCCTGTCTGATATAAACCAACCCCACAGTCACAGACACCAATCTCCTGCTGTCTGATATGAACACCCCCACAGTCACAGACACCAATCTCCTCCTGTCTCATATAAACCAAACCCACAGTCAATGACAACAATCTCCACCTGTCTGATATAAACCAACCCCAAAGTCACTGACACCAATCTCCTCCTGTCTGATATAAACCAACCCCACAGTCACTGACAGTAATCTCCTCCTTACTGATATAAACAAACCCCACAGTCACTGACACCAATCTCCTCCTGTCTGATATAAACCAACCCCACAGTTATTGACACCAATCTCCTGCTGTCTGATATAAACCAACCCTACAGTAACAGATACCAATCTCATACTCTCTGATATAAACCCACCCTACAGGAACTGACATCAATCTCCTTCTGTCTGATATAAACGAACCCACAGTCACTGACACCAATCTCGCCCTGTCTGATGTATACCAACCTCACAGTCAACGACTCCAATCTCCTCCAGTCTGATATAAACCAAAGCCACAGGCACTGACACCAATCTCATTCTGTTTGATATAAACCAATCCAAAAGCCACTGAATTCAATCTCCTCATGTCTGATATAATCGAGTCCCAGTCACTGGCACCAATATCTTCCTGTCTGATTTAAACCAAAACCAACGTCACTGACAGCAATCTGCTCCTGTCTGAAAAAAACAACCTCACAGTTGCTGACAACAATCTCCTCCTGTCTGATATAAACTAACCTCACAGTCACTGACACCAATCTCCTTCTGTCAGATAAAACCATACCCACAGTCACGAAAACCAATCTCCTCCTCTCTGAGATAAACCAACATCACAGTTGCTGACACTAATCTCCTTCTGTCTTATATAAACCAAACCCACAATGTCTGAAATCAATCTCCTCCTGTCAGATTAAACCAACCTCACAATCACTGATGCCAATCTCCTGACGTTTGATTTTATCCATCCCCACAGTTAACTGATTCCAATCTCCATCTGTCTGATATAAACCAACCCCACTGTCACTGAAAGTAATCTCCTCCTCTCCGATTATTAACCATCGATACAGTAACTGACACCAATCTCCTCTTTTCTGATATAAACCAACCCAACTGTCACTGACACCAATCTCCTCCTGTCTGATATAAACCAACCCCACAGTCACTGACACCAATCTCCTCCTGTCTGATATAAACCAACCCCACAGTCACTGCACCAATCTCCTCCAGTCTGATATAAACCAACCCCACAGTCACTGAAAACAATCTCCTCCTGTCTGATATAAACCAACCCCACAGTCACTGACACCAATCTCCTCCTGTCTGACATAAATGAACCCCACAATAACTGACACCAATCTCCTCCTGTCTGATATAAACCAATCCCACAGTCACTGACACCAATCTCCTCCTGTCTGATATAAACCTACTCCAAAGTAACTGACTCCAATCTCCTCCTCTCTGATATAAACCAAACCCACAGTCACTGACAACAATCTCCTCCTGTCTGATATAAACCAATCCCAAAGTCACTGACACCAATCTCCTCCTGCCTGATATAAACCAACCCCACATTCACTGACACCAATCTCCTCCTGTCTGATATAAACCAGCACCACAGTCACTGACACCAATTTCCTCCTGTCTGATATAAACCAACCCCACAGTCACTGAGACCAATCTCCTCCTGTCTGATATAAACCAGCCCCAAAGTCATTGACACCAATCACCTCCTGTCTGATATAAACCAACCCCAGTGTCACTGACACCAATCTCCTCCTGTCTGATATAAAACAATCCCAGAGTCACTGACACCAATCTCCTCCTGTCTGATATAAAGCAACCCCAGTCACTGACACCAATCTCCTCCTGTCTGATTAAACCAAACCCACAGTCACTGAAAACAGTCTCCTCTTGTCTGATATAAACAAACCCCACAGTCCCTGACACCAATCTCGTCCTGTCTGATATAAACCAATCACATATTCAGGGACAGCAATTTCCTCCTTTCCGAATAAACAACCCCAGAGTCACTGACACCAACCTCCTCCTGCCTGATATAAACCAACCTCACAACAACTGAAGCCAATCTGCTCGTGTCTGATATAAACCATCCCCACAGTTTACTGACTCCAATCTTCTCTTATCTGATATAAACCAACGACACAGTCACTGACACCAATCTCCTCCTGCCTGATATAAACCAACGACAAACTCACCGACACCAATCTCCTCCTGTCTGTTATAAACAAACCACAGTGATTGACACAAACCTCCTCCTGTCGGGTGTAAGCCAACCCCAGTCACTGATACCAATCTCCTTCTGTCTGATATAAAAAACCCACAGTGACTGACACCAATCTCCTGCTGTCTGATATAAACAAACGCCAGTCACTGACACCAATCTCCTCCTGTCTGATATAAACCATATGAACATAAGAACATATGAAATAGGAGCAGGAGTAAGCCAATCGGCCCCTCGAGCCTGCTGCGCCATTCAATATGGTCATGGCTGATCTGATCTTAACCGCCAATCTCTATCACAGAACTATCTCCTGAAACCAACAGAATTAGACACACGAAATAGGAGCAGGATCAG
Organism: Somniosus microcephalus; assembly: GCF_052327205.1. NCBI lineage: Eukaryota > Metazoa > Chordata > Chondrichthyes > Squaliformes > Somniosidae > Somniosus > Somniosus microcephalus. The sequence continues at coordinate 39,901,158 of NW_028225181.1, read as the reverse complement.
GCTACACGGCCCCTGGGCCCGCTCCGCTACCACAGGGCCATGACGGATCCGAACCTAGACTCATGTCCAAATTCCTGCCCGCTCCCCGTAACCCTTAATTCCCTTTACTTCTAGGAAACTGTCTATTTCTGTCTTAAATTTATGTAATGATGTAGTTTCTACTGCTTTTTGGGGCAGCATATTCCATGGACCTACCACCCTCTGAGTGAAGTAGTTCCTCCTCATCTCAGTTTTGAAAGAGTAGCCCCTTATTCTAAGACTATGGCCCCGAGTTCTAGTTTCCCCCATCATCGGGAACATCCACCCCTCATCCACCCGATCCAACCCCTTCACAATCTTATATGTTTCAATAAGATCGCCTCTCATTCTTCTGAACTCCAATGAGTAGAGTCCCAATCTACTCAACCTCTCCTCATATGTCCATCCCCTCATCCCCGGGATTAACCGAGTGAGCCTTCTTTTTACTGACTCGAGAGCAAGTATGTCTTTTCTTAAGTATGGACACCAGAACTGTATGCAGTATTCCAGGTGCGGTCTCACCAATACCTTGTACAACTGAAGCAATACCTCCCTATTTTTATATTCTATCCCCCTAGCAATGAAAGCCAACATTTCATTGGCCTTCTTAATCACTTGCTGCACCTGCATACTAACCTTTTGAGTTTCGTGCACCAGGACCCCCAGATCCCTTTGTACTTCAGTACTTTCCAGTTTCTTGCCATTAAGATAATAACTTTCTCTACGATTTTTCCTGCCAAAGTGCATAACCTCACACTTTCCAGTATTGTATTCCATCTGCCAAATCTCTGCCCATTTACTTAGCCTGTCTATGTCCACTTGCAGGTTTTTTATGTCCTCCTCACTCACTACTTTCCCTCCCATCTTAGTATCATCTGCAAACTTTGATATGTTACACTCGGTCCCCTCCTCCAAATCGTTAATATAGATTGTAAAGAGTTGGGGACCCTGCACTGACCCCTGCAGAACACCACTAGTTACTGATTGCCAGTCTGAGAATGAACCATTTATCTCAAATCTCTGCCTTCTGTTAGATAGCCAATCCTCTATCCATGCCAAAATATTACCCCCAATCCTGTGATTTTTTATCTTAAGCAATAATCTTTTGTGTGGCACCTTGTCAAATGCCTTTTGGAAGTCTAAATACACTACGTCCACTGGTTCCCCTTTATCGACCCTATATGTTACTTCCTCAAAGAACTCCAGCAAATTTGTCAAACATGACTTCCCCTTCATAAAACCATGCTGACTTTTGTCCTATTAAATTATGATTATCCAAATGTCCTGTTACTGTCTCCTTAATAATGGACTCCAAAATTTTACCTACCACAGATGTTAGGCTAACCGGTCTATAGCTTCCAGCCTCCTGTCTACTGCCCTTTTTAAATAAGGGTGTTACATTAGCAGTTTTCCAGTCTGCCGGGACCTTTGCTCAGTCCAGGGAGTTTTGGAAAATTATTACTAATGCATCCACAATCCCTACCGCCACTTCCCTCAAGACCCTAGGATGTAAGCCATTAGGTCCAGGTGATTTATCCACCTTGAGTCCCATTATTTTACGGAGTACCACTTCCTTAGTGATTTTGATCGTGTTTATCTCCTCCCCCCCCCCATAGCCCCCTGTTTGTCCAGTGTTGGGATATTCTTAGTGTACTCTACTGTAAAGACTGATACAAAATATTCATTCAGTGTTTTTGCCATCTCCATATTTCCCACCAATAATTTCCCGGTCTCATCCTCTAAGGGACCAACATTTACTTTAGCGACCCTTTTTCTTTTTATATAACTGTAAAAGCTCGTACTATCTGTTTTTATATTTTTAGCTAATTTACTTTCATAATCTATCTTCCCTTTCTTAATCAATCTTTTTGTTATTTTTTGCTGTCTTTTACTATTTTCCCAATCCTCTATCCTCCCACTAGATTTGGCTACCTTATATGCCCTTGTTTTTAGTCGAATACTATCCTTAATTTCTTTACTTAGCCATGGATGGCTGTCTTTTCTTTTACACCCTTTTCTTCCCAGTGGAATATATATTTTTTGGAAGTTGTAAAATAACTCCTTAAATGTACACCACTGATCATGTATCGTCTTACCCTTTAATCTATTTTACCAATCCACTCTACTCAATTCCGCTCTCATACCTTCACAGTCTCCTTTATTCAAGCTTAGCATGCTTGTTTGAGATCCAACCTTCTCACCCTCTAATTGAATATGGAATTCAACCATGTTATGGTCACTCATTCCAAGGGGATCCTTTACTAGGACATTTTTAATTAATGCTGTCTCGTTACACAGGACCAGATCTAAGGTTGCTTGCCCCTGGTCGGTTCAGTTACAGACCCAGTCACTGACACCAATCTCCCCCTGTCTGATATAAACAAACCCCAGTCACTGACACCAATCTCCTCCTGTATCATATAAACAAACCCCAGTCACTGACACCAATCTCCTCCTGTCTGATATAAACCAACCCCAGTCACTGACACCAATCTCCTCCTGTCTGATATAAACAAACCCCATTCACTGACACCAATCTCCTCCTGTCTGTTTTTAAAAAAAATATTAGTCGCTGACACCAATCTCCTCCTGTCTGATATAAAGCGACCCCACAGTAACTGACACCAGTCTCCTCCTGTCTGACATAAGCAAGCCACTGTCACTGACACCAACCTCCTCCTGCCTGATATAAACAAACCCCACAGTGACTGACACCAACTTCCTCCTGTCTGATGTAAGCCAACCCTCAGTCACTGTTTTGGTGTACATACTTAAGAAAGGACATACTTGCTCTCGAGTCAGTACAAAGAAGGTTCACTCGGTTAATCCCAGGGATGAGGGGATGGACATATGAGGAGCGGTTGAGTAGATTGGGACTCTACTCATTGGAGTTCAGAAGAATGAGAGGCGATCTTATTGAAACATATAAGATTGTGAATGGGTTGGATCGGGTGGATGCGGGGAGGATGTTCCCGATGATGGGTGAAACAAGAACTAGGGGGCATAGTCTTAGAATAAGGGGCTGCTCTTTCAAAACTGAGATGAGGAGGAACTACTTCACTCAGAGGGTGGTAGGTCCATGGAATATGCTGCCCCAAAAGACTGTAGAAGCTACATCATTACTTAAATTTAAAACAGAAATAGACAGTTTCCTAGAAGAAAAGGGAATTAAGGGTTACGGGGAGCGGGCAGGAATTTGGACATGAGTCTAGGTTTTGATCGATCATGGCCCTGTGTGTAGCGGAGCGGGCCCAGGGGCCATGTAGCCTGATCCTGCTCCTATTTCGTGTGTCTAATTCTGTTACATTCAGGAGATGGTTCTGTGATAGTAGATTGGCGGTTAGGATCAGATCAGCCATGATGTTATTGAATGGCGGAGCAGGCTCGAGGGGCCGATTGGCCTACTCCTGCTCCTATTTCTTATGTTCTTATGTTCCTATGACACCAATCTGCTGCTGTCTGAAATAAACCAACCCCAGAGTCACTGACAGTAATCTCCTCTCTGATATAAACCAATCCCAGAGTCACTGACAGTATTCTCCTCCTGTCTGATATAATCAAACCCTACAGTAACTGACACCAATCTCCTCCTTTCGAATATAAGCCAACTCCACATTCACTGACACCAATGTCCTGCTGTCTGAAATAAACCAACACCATAATCGCTGTCACAAATCTCCTCCTGTCTGATATAATCCAACCCCACAGTCAATGACAATAATTTCCACCTGTCTGATAAAAATAACTATACAATCAATGGCACTAATCTCCTCCTGTCTGATATAAACCAAAGCCACACTCACTGACAACAATCTCCTCCTGTCAGAATAAATCAACCTCAAAGCAACTGACGCCAAAATCCTAACGTCTGATTTTATCCATCCTACAGTTTACTGACTGCAATCTCCCCCTGTCGGTTATAAGCCAAACCCACAGTCACTGACAGTAATCTCCTCCTGTCTGATATAAACCAACCCTGCAGTCACTGACACCAATCTCCTCCTGTCTGATATAAACCAACCACACAGTCACTGCCACCAATCTCCTCCTGTCTGAGATAAACTAACCCCAGAGTCATTGACACCAATCTCCTCCTGTCTGATATAAACCAACCCCACAGTCATTGACACCAATCACCTCCTGTCTGATATAAACCAACACCAGAGTCACTGACACCAATCTCCTCCTGTCTGATATAAACCATCCCCACAGTTTACTGATTCCAATCTTCTCTTATCTGATTTAAACCAATGACACACTCACCGACACCAATCTCCTCCTGTCTGATATAAACCATCCCCAGTCACCGACACCAATCTCTGCCTGTCTGATATATACCATCCCCACAGTTTACTGACTCCAATCTTCTCTTATCTGATTTAAACCAATGACACACTCACCGACACCAATCTCTGCCTGTCTGATATAAACAAACCCCACAGTGACTGACCCTAAACTCCTCCGGCCTGATGTAAGCCAACCCTAAATTCACTGACACCAATATCCTCCTGTCTGATATAAACCAACCCCAGTCACTGACACCAATCTCCTCCTGTCTGATATAAAAAATCAACAGGGACTGACACCAATCTCCTCCTGTCTGATGTAAGCCAACCCCACAGTAACCGACACCAATCTCCTCCTGTCTGATATAAACAAACCCCACAGTCACTGAAACCAATCTCCTGCTGTCTGATATAAATCAACCCCACAGTCACTGACACCAATCTCCTCCTGTCTGATATAAACCAACCCCACACTCACTGACACCAATCTCCTCCTGTCTGATATAAACAAACCCCACAGTCACTGACACCAATTTCCTGCTGTCTGAAATAAACAAACACCAGAGTCACTGACAGTAATGTCCAAATGTCTGATATTAACCATCCCCAGTCACTGACAGTAATCGCCACCTGTCTGATATTAACAAAACCCACAGTCACTGATAGTAATCTCCACCTGTCTGATATTAACCATCCCCACAGTCACTGACAGTAATCTCCACCTGTCTGATATTAACCATCCCCACAGTCACTGACACCAATCTCCTCCTGTCTGATATGAACAAACCCCACAGTCACTGACACCAACTTCCTCCTGTCTGATATAAACAAACCCCACAGTCACTGACACCAATTTCCTGCTGTCTGAAATATACCGACCACACAGTCACTGATAGTAATCTCCACCTCTCTGATATAAACCAACCCCAGAGTCACTGACACCAATCTCCTCCTGTCTGATATAAACAAACCCGACAGTCACTGACACCAATCTCCTCCTGTCTGATATAAACCAACCCCACAATCACTGACACCAATCTCCTGTCTGATATAAAGCAACCCCACAGTCAATGATAATAATCTCTTCCTGGCTCATATAAAACAACTCCATAGTCACGAAAACTAATCTCCTCCTGCTTGGTATAAACACATCCACAATCACTGACACCAATCTCTTCCAATCTGATATAAACAAAAGCCATAGTCACTGACAACAATCTCCTCTTGTCTGATGGAATTCAATCCTACAGTCACTGACAACAATCTCCTCCTGTCTGATAGAAACCAACCCCAGAGTCACTGACAACAATCTCCTCTTGTCTGATAGAAACCAACCCCAGAGTCACTGACACCAATCTCCTCCTGTCTGATAGAAACCAATCCCAGAGGCCCAGAAAGATTAAGCTCAGCCCGTTACTTGAATTGGAATTGTATCCATTTCAGTGCTGAAAGATATTGCTGTACCCGATGGAAGGGGCAACATTTTGGGGACTATCGGTTCTCCACTAATTCCCAAACCTCTTATTTCTGCTCAGGAAGAATTGCCAGCAAGGACTAATCAGCACTTTCTCATTGGCGATGTTAATCTGTGGAATCTTTCAGACACAGAATTGTAGATTTTCTACCAAAGTACAATTTAGAATTGAAGTAAAAGTTCATAATTTTATTTTAAACTAATTTCGGATGGGAGTCCCTGAATTAAAGAGAAAGATCGCAGTGGCGGTTGTCAAAGGGACACAGCAGTCCCGAGAACACAATCAGCTATATATCCAGAATATCAAGCCCCAGCCCAGTGATAGGAGTTATTAAAGTCAGCGGAAACACACCCCAGCTGTCAGAATGAACATCGTTCAGTGCTGGATGTGATTAACAGCAGCAATTACTGCAGAATACAACCCCTGCTGTCACTTGTGAACTCGCTAATTTACAGTGATGTTGGATGACTGCCTGAACACAGTCCTGCAGTGAGAGCACCTGAAAGGTCTCTCATCAGTGTGAACACGTTGACGGAATGTCAGTTCCCCAGAGCTTTAATATGACTTCCGCAGTCTGGGCATTTAACAGTCTCTCAATAAAACCTGCGGGTGGTTCAGCAGTATGGAGGAGCGAGTGAATCCCTTTCCACACACAGAGCAGGTGGTCGGCCTCACCCCAGTGTGACTGTGCTTGAGTCTCAACAGGCCAGAGTTTCGACTGAATCCTCGTGCACACATAGATCACGCGTATGGATTCTCCCTGCTGAGACCGGTGCTTTTAGCTTTCATGCTCGCAGTCTGGTGTTATTCATGTTCTGATCAGACCCTGTCAGACCTTGACCTGATGTTTTGTTTGAGCTTTCTGTCTGCAAATCCGCCCCTTCTAATACCCTGTAAAATTAATTAAAAACAGGAAAATGAGAGCGTGAGTGAGAGCGCACAAAAACACAAAGGCAGGGTGTGAAATTGAGCTTAATGAATCTGAAAATTTGTGGTGACGACACTAGTGACCATGAAAGCTACCGATTTTCATTAAAACCGAACTGGTTCACTAATGTCCTTCAGAGAATGAGAACCTGTCACCCGGTCTGGGTCTACACAACACCCTGGCCTCTATGGTAGCAGAGCGAGAGAGGTGGAAGGGGCTAAGGAGAGTGTCTTTTTACATCTGCAACTCGACCAGAACTTTGATGGCTCCTCACAAAATAACGACCTCCACCAACTAGAAAGACAAGGGAAGTAGTTACATGGCAAAATCAACACCTCCAAGTTCCCCTCCAAGTGACGCGCTATATCGACTTGGAAAATATTGCCATTCCTTCATCGTCGCTGGGTGAATATCCTGGAACACACTCCCGAACAGCACTGTAGGAGTACGTTCACCACGTAGACTGCAGTGATTAAAGAAGGTGACTCACCACCACCTCCTCAAAGGCAGTTAGTGATGGGCAATAAATGCTGGCCTTGCCATCGAGGCCCACATACCAAGAATGAATTTTCAAATATGTACATGAAAAATGGATAATAAGCCTCTACACAAATACGTCTTCCTTTCATTGTACAGACAGTGTCTGTTTAGAAATCTAATCTCCCCTAGAATCCACCTCCCTTGACACTCCCACATCGTAAATTGTTGGGACCTACCGGCCTCAGAAGCACTCGGGGTAAACGCAGCAGATTCTCAACCATCTCCACTGCAGCTCAAACTGATGCAACAAAAAAGACCTACACAGGAGGCCAGGGACCAACTTCTAAATACAACCCTAATGCAAACCGGCTCTTTAGTTGGTCTACCTGTGATACCAGACTCGGTTATGTGAGCAACGCCTGCAATAAAACTAAACCAAATACTGCGGATCTTGGAAAACTGAAAAAAACCCAGAAAAATGCTGCAAATGCTCAGCAGGTCATGCAATATTTCTGGAGAGAAAGAGAGAGAGAGAAACAGTGCTAATGGCCCGAACGTTAATACTCTGGCCGTTGGAGGCGTGGTGAGGGGTGGCGGTTCTCGATAGCGGTCGGAAAACAAGGTTATTCAATGGCAGAGCCTGATTAGCATTTCAAAGCTCTGTTTCCCATGTGCAGCCAGCCAAATGGAGAGGCTGGCTGGCTGTGGGCGGGTAGACCTGTGGCACCAGGCCGCACAGAGGAGGGAGAGAGGGAGTCGGTGGGTGCCAAGGATGAACGGGGGCAGGAGCAACTCATCAGGGGGAGCCGGAGCTCATCCGGGGGCGGAAGGAACTATCGGGGATCCAGAGAAGCACATCGAGGCGGCGCAAAATAACTCATTCGGGGGCGGAGGATTTCATCGGGGTGCGGAGGAACTCATCACGGGGAAGAAGAACTTATCAGGGAGAGGATCAGCTCATCAAGGGGCCGGACGAATACTTGGGTTGCTGGGGTAATTTATTAGGGAGCCGGAGCAACTGATCGAGAAGCTGGAGAAGCTCATGGGGGGGGAGGGGCGGAGGAACTCAACGGGTGGGGGTGGATTGGGGTAGGAACAGCAAACACGACCAGGGTACATACAGCACGGTTTAGATACAGAGTAAAGCTCTCACTAAACTGCCCCATCAAACACACCCAGGGCAGGTACATCACGTGTTAGATACAGAGTAAAGCTCGATCTGCACTGTCCCATCAAATACTCCCAGGGCAGATACAGCACGGGTTTCATACAGAGTAAATCTCCCTCTACACTGTCCCATCAAACACTCCCAGGGCAAGTATGCACGGGTAAGATACAGAGTAAAGCTCCCTCGACACTGACCCAACAAACACTCCCAGGGTAGTTACATCACGTGTTAGATACAGAGTAAAGCTCCATCTACACTGTCCCATCAAACACTCCCAGGGCAGATACAGCACTGTTTAGATGCAGACTATAGCTCTCTCTACACCGTTCCATCACACAGTCCAATGACAGGTACAGCACGGGTTAGATACAGAGTAAATATCCCTCTGCCCTGTCCCATCAAACACTCCCAGGGCAGGTACAGCATGGGTTAGATACAGAGTAAAGCCCCCTGTACATTGTCCCATCAAACACTCCCAGGGTATCTGCAGCATGGGTTAGATACAGAGTAAAGCTCCTTCTACACTGTCCCATCAAACACTCACAGGGCAGATACAGCACGGGTTAGATACAGAGTAAAGCTCCTTCGACACTGTCCCATCAAACACACCCAGGGCAGGTACAGCACGGGGTTAGATACAGAGTAAAGCTCCCTCTACACTGTCCCATCAAACACTCCCAGGGCAGGTACAGCACAGGGTTAGATACAGAGTAAAGCTCCCTCTACACTGTCCCATCAAACACTCCCAGGGCAGGTACAGCATGGGTTAGATACAGAGTAAAGCTCCCTCTGCACTGTCCCATCAACACTCCCAGGGCAGGTACAGCACGGGTTAGATAAAGAGTAAAACTCCCTCTACACTGTCCCATCAAACACTCCCAGGGCAGGTACAGCACGGGTTAGATACAGAGTAATGCTCCCTCTACAAGGTCCCATCAAACACTCCCAGGGCAGGTACAACACGGGTTAGATACAGAGTAAAGCTGCCTCTAAACTGTCCCATCAAACACTCCCAGGGCAGGTACAGCACGGGTTAGATACAGAGTAAAGCTGCCTCTACACTGTCCCATCAAACACTCCCAGGGTATCTGCAGCACGGGTTAGATACAGAGTAAAGCTCCCTCTACACTGTCCCATCAAACACTCCCAGGGTATCTGCAGCACGGTTAGATACAGAGTAAAGCTCCCTCTACACTGTCCCATCAAACACTCCCAGGGCAGGTACAGCACGGGCTAGATACAGAGTAAAGCCCCCTCTACACTGTCCCATCAAACAATCCCAGGGTATCTGCAGGATGGGTTAGATACAGAGTAAAGCTCCCTCTACACTGTCCCATCAAACACTCCCAGGGCAACTACAGCACGGGTTTGATACAGAGTAAAGCTCTCTCAACACTGTCCCATCAAACACTCCCAGGGCAGGTACAGCACGGATTAGATACAGAGTAAAGCTCCCTCTACACTGTCCCATCAAACACTCCCAGGGCAGTTACAGCACAGGTTAGATACAGAGTAAAGCCCCTTCTACACTGTCCCATCAAACACTCCCAGGGCAGGTACAGCACGGGTTAGATACAGAGTAAAGCTCCCTCTACACTGTCCCATCAAACACTCCCAGGGTATCTGCAGCATGGGTTAGGTACAGAGTAAAGCTCCCTCTACACTGTCCCATCAAACAATCCCAGGGCAGGTACAGCATGGGTTAGACACAGAGTAAAGCTCTCTCTACACTGTCCCATCAAACACTCCCAGGGCAGGTACAGCACGGGTTAGATACAGAGTAAAGCTCCCTCTACACTGTCCCATCAAACACACCCAGGGCAGGTACAGCACGGGTTAGATACAGAGTGAAGCTCCCTCTACACTGTTCCATCAAACACTCCCAGGGCAGGTACAGCACGGGTTAGATACAGAGTAAAGCCCCCTCTACACTGTCCCATCAAACACTCCCAGGGCAGGTACAGCACGGGTTAGATACAGAGTAAAGCTCCCTCTACACTGTCCCATCAAACACACCCAGGGCAGGTACAGCACGGTTTAGATACAGAGTGAAGCTCCTTCTACACTGTTCCATCAAACACTCCCAGGGCAGGTACAGCACGGGTTAGATACAGAGTAAAGCTCCCTCTACACTGTCCCATCAAACACACCCAGGGCAGGTACCACACGGGTTAGATACAGAGTAAAGCTCCCTCTGCAATGTCCCATCAAACACTCCCAGGGCAGGTACAGCACGGGTTAAATACAGAGTGAAGCTCCTTCTACACTGTTCCATCAAACACTCCCAGGGCAGGTACAGCACGGGTTAGATACAGAGTAAAGCTCCCTCTACACTGTCCCATCAAACACTCCCAGGGCAGGTACAGCACGGGTTAGATACAGAGTAAAGCTCCCTCTGCACTGTCCCATCATACACACCCAGGGCAGGTACAGCACGGGTTAGATACAGAGTAAAGCTCATTCTACAATGTCCCATCAAATACTCCCAGGGCAGGTACAACACGGGTTAGATACAGAGTAAAGCTCACTCTACAAAGTCCCATCAAACACTCCCAGGGCAGGTACAGCACGGGTTAGATACAAAGTAAAGCTGCCTCTACACTGTCCCATCAAACACTCCCAGGGCAGGGACAGCACGGGTATGATACAGAGTAAAGCTCCCTCTACACTTTCCCAGCAAACACTCCCAGGGTGTCTGCAGCATGGTTAGATACAGAGCAAAGCTCCCTCTGCACTGTCCCATCAAACACTCCCAGGGTAGGTACAGCACCGGTTAGACGCAGAGTAAAGCCCCTTCTACACTGTCCCATCAAACACTCCCAGGGTATCTGCAGCATGGGTTAGATACAGAGTAAAACTCCCTCTACACTGTCTCATCAAACACTCCCAGGGCAGGTACAGCACGGGTTAGATGCAGAGTAAAGCTCTCTCTACACTGTCCCATCAAACACTCCCAGGGCAGGTACAGCACGGATTAGATACAGAGTAAAGCTCCCTCTACACTGTCCCATCAAACACTCCCAGGGCAGGTACAGCACAGGTTAGATACAGAGTAAAGCCCCCTCTACACTGTCCCATCAAACACTCCCAGGGCAGGTACACCACGGGTTAGATACAGAGTAAAGCTCCCTCTACACTGTCCCATCAAACACTCCCAGGGTATCTGCAGCATGGGTTAGGTACAGAGTAAAGCTCCCTCTACACTGTCCCATCAAACACTCCCAGGGCAGGTACAGCACGGGTTAGATACAGAGTGAAGCTCCTTCTACACTGTTCCATCAAACACTCCCAGGGCAGGTACAGCACGGGTTAGATACAGAGTAAAGCTCCTTCTACACTGTCCCATCAAACACTCCCAGGGCAGGTACAGCACGGGTTAGATACAGAGTAAAGCTCGCTCTACACTGTCCCATCAAACACTCCCAGGGAAGGTACAGCACGGGTTAGATACAGAGTAAAGCTCCCTCTACACTGTCCCATCAAACACACCCAGGGCTGGTACAGCACGGGTTAGATACAGAGTAAAGCTCCCTGTACACTCTCCCATCAAACACTCCCAGGGCAGGTACAGCATGGGTTAGATACAGAGTAAAGCTCGCTCTACACTGTCCCATCAAACACTCCCAGGGCAGGTACAGCACGGGTTAGATACAGAGTAAAGCTCCCTCTACACTGTCCCATCAAACACACCCAGGGCTGGTACAGCACGGGTTAGATACAGAGTAAAGCTCCCTGTAAACTCTCCCATCAAACACTCCCAGGGCAGGTACAGCACGGGTTAGATACAGAGTAAAGCTATCTCTACAATGTCCCATCAAACACTCCCAGGGCAGGTACAGCACGGGTTAGATACAGAGTCAAGCTCCCTCTACACTGTCCCATCAAACACTCCCAGGGCAGGTACAGCACGGGTTAGATACAGAGTAAAGCTCTCTCTGCACTGTCCCATCAAACACTCCCAGGGCAGGTACAGCACGGGTTAGATACAGAGTAAAGCTCCCTCTACACTGTCCCATCAAACACTCCCAGGGCAGGTACAGCACGGGTTAGATACAGAGTAAAGCTCCCTCTTCACTGTCCGATCAAACACTACCAGGGCAGGTACAGCACGGTTTATATACAGAGTAAAGCTCCCTCTACACTGTCCCATCAAACACTCACAGGGCAGGTACAGCACGGGTTAGATACAGAGTAAAGCTCCCTCTACACTGTCTCATCAAACACTCCCAGGGCAGGTACAGCACGGGTTAGATACAAAGTAAAGCTCCCTCTTCGCTGTCCGATCAAACACTCCCAGGGCAGGTACAGCACGGGTTAGATACAGAGTAAACCTCCCTCTACACTGTCCCATCAAACACTCCCAGGGCAGGTACAGCACAGGGTTAGATACAGAGTAATGCTCCCTCTACACTGTCCCATCAAACACACCCAGGGCAGGTACAGCACGGGTTAGATACAGAGTAAAGCTCCCTCTACACTGTCCCCTCAAACACTCCCAGGGCAGGTACAGCACAGGGTTAGATACAGAGTAAAGCTCCCTCTACACTGTCCCATCAAACACACCCAGGGCAGGTACAGCACGGGTTAGATACAGAGTAAAGCTCCCTCTACACTGTCCCATCAAACACTCCCAGGGCAGGTGCAGCACGAGTTATTTACAGAGTAAAGCTCCCTCTACACTGTTCCATCAAACACTCCCAGGGCAGGTACAGCACGGGTTAGATACAGAGTAAAGCTCCCTCTACACTGTTCCATCAAACACTCCCAGGGCAGGTACAGCACGGGTTAGATACAGAGTAAAGCTCCCTCTACACTGTCCCATCAAACACTCCCAGGGCAGGTACAGCCCGATTGATGCAGAGTAAAGCTCCCTCTACACTGTCCCATCAAACACTCCCAGGGCAGATACAGCACGGGGTTAGATACAGAGTAAAGCTCCCTCTACACTGTCCCATCAAACACTCCCAGGGAAGGTACAGCACGGGGTTAGATATAGAGAAAAGCTCCCTCTACACTGTCCCATCAAACACTCCCAGGGCAGGTACAGCACGATTGATGCAGAAACGGTGTACCGGAGCTCATCGGGGTCCAGAAGTGCTCTGCATAGCGACTGGAGGGCATCAGTGTGGAGAAGTGTGGGGCTAGGCCGAGGAGTTCATTGGAGGTCAGCCTTATTATAATATTTAAATGGCGGACCCGCCGTCAGTGAGCGAGTTGTTAATGTTACTGGTCTATTAATCCAGTGGCCTGGACTAAGATACATGAGTTCAAATGACACCATGGAAGCTGCGGGATTTAAATTCAGTGAATTAATTCAATCTGGAATAAATAGCTCGTAGCAGTATGGTGACCATGAATCGACCGGATTATTGTAACAACCCATCTGGTTCACTGGTGTCCTTTCGGGAATGAAGTCTGCCGTCCTTACCAGGCCTGGCCTTTATCTGACTTGAGACCCACAGCAATATGTTTTGTTATAACTGCTCTCTGAAATGGCCCAGCAAGCCACTCAAGGGCAATTAGAGATGTGCAATAAATGCTAGCCATGCCAGCGATGCCTTCATCCTGTGAGCAATTAAATAAAAAAAATCCCTCCTCCGGTAAAACCAGAAATGGACGAGTTGCAGTCGGATTCTGGTCAGGATTCAGATTTTTAAAATTTTTATGTCCCAGCTGACCCCAACCAACCAGTTTTCTGTGGTTACATTTCCCCCCAAGGCCTCAGGGCGCTGACCTGCCATCAGCCTTGAATAAAACACTGTGCAACAGCCGCTGATTAATGGCGGCCACGTGAGCCACAATTCACCATGGCCAAGAAACCGCTCTATCCCTCATGCTGATCGCCAAGCGAAGAGTGCGCATGCTCCACGGGGACGTGGGCCATTCTGCGCTAGCCCCGCTCAGTCTCCCGGAGCCGCACCGTGCATGCGCCACCCAGGGAGGCTGTCTCCAGGGACCAGACTGTCCCGTGCCTGCATGCTGTGCCCCTTCTGATGCCGAGAAGCCCTATTCTGGCCCGCGGTGGATTCTGGGTAAGACTGTCGGCCATTTTCATAGTGTGGAACAACACAGAATGAGGCTATTCTGCCCATTGTGCTTTTGCCGGCTCTTTGGTAGAACTACATATTAGTCCCAATTTCCTGCTCTCCCAATAGCCTGCAATGTTTTACCTCTTCAAGTATTTATCCAAATCCCTTTTAAACATTACCTTTGAATCTGCCTCCACCACCCTTTCAGGCAGTGCATTCCAGATCATAACAAGTCACTGCGTAAAAAAATGTTGTTTGACAATCATCTTAAATCTGTTTCCTCTGGCAAGATCATCCACCGTATTCATACAATGGTACAGCAAAGATGGAGGCCATTCTGCCCATCGTTCTTGTACCCTTTCTTTGTTAGAGCTATCCAATCAGTCCCACTCCCCTGCTCTTTGCCCATAGCCCTATTCAGTATGTATCCAATTCCCTTTTGAAAGTTAATATTGAATCTGCTTGCGCCGCCCTTCCAGGAAGTGAATTCCAGATCACAACAACTCAGTGTGTAAAATAACATGTTTCCTCATGTTGCCACTGGTTCTTTTGCCAATTACCTTAACTCTGTGTCCTCTGGTTACCGTCCCTTCTGCCACTGGGAACAGTTTCTCCTTATTTACACTAACAAAACAGTTTATCATTTGAAGCACGTCTATCAAATCTTCTCTTAACCTTCCCTGCTCTACGGAGGACAATCCCAGCTTCTTCAGTCTCTGCCACTAAATTAAATCCCTCATCCCTGGAACCATTCTAGTAAATCTCCGCTGCACCCGCTCTGAGGCCTTGACATCGTTCCTACAGTGTGGCGCCCAAAATTGAAAAAAAATGTTTGTCAGCCATTGCTTCAGTTGGTAGCACCTTCACCTCTGAGTCAGAAGGTTGTTGGTTCAAGCCTCACTTCAGAGATGTGAGCACGAAAATCTTGGCTGACACTCCAGTGCAGTACTAAGGGTGTGCTGCACTGTCGGAGGTGCATTCTTTTGCATGAGGCCCCGTCTACTCTCTCAGGTGGATGTAAAAGCTCCCAAGCCATTATTTAGAAGAAGGGTAGTGGACATATCGCTGGTGTCCTGGCCAATATTTATCCCTCAATCATCATCATTAAAACAGATTAGCGCATTGCTTTTTGTGGGAGCTTGCTGTGTGCAAATTGGCTGCAGCGTTTCCTGCACTGTAGGACTGACTACACTTCAAAAGCACGTAATTGGTTGTAAAGCGCTTTGGGATGTCCAGTGGTCGTGAAACGTGCAATATAAATGCAAGACGTTCTTTATTTCTTTAATGCTGCAGCTGAGGCCTAACACGTGCTTTTAAAGGTTTATCACAACTGAACTCCATAAACCTTGATGGGTTTTAGAAGAGTGAGGTTAATCCAGTCAGTTGGATGTTTGAATGAGACTGTGAGCTGAAAGAAGCGCACTTGGAGTGGCGAGCCAGGGACACGCAGTGTAACCGGGAGCAAACACTCCTGCACAGCCCAGAATTCACTTGTTTCCTACTTGGCACAAAAGGCATATATTAATTAAACAATTCATTTCAATTGATTTGAGATTGTTTACATTATGAATTCAATCATGTTTCTCTAATTGTATTTCCCAACTCAGAATCAAGGCCTCAGTGGCTATCTCCCTCTGAGCCCCTGAACCTCATCTGAAAGCGTAATGTTGGTGAGTGGTGTAGCTTCAAAAAGCTCTTATAATAATGTGTCCGTGACTACACAAACCACTCTGGGTACAGGTATATTGTGTATCAGTAAAACAGTCCGTGACCACACAAACCACTCTGGGTACAGGTATATTGTGTATAAGGAACACAGGTTTATTAAGCATTAAACATCCAGTACAAAGAAGTAATACTTAACCAGGAGGTAGCCACAGTCTTGTTCGTTTGAGCCTCGGCGTTCCTTCCGAGTAACTGTGGCGCGGTCTCTTTCTTCTCTTGCTGTTATCTCTCGACTGAAGCTTGCTTCTCTGGTTTCTTGCTGCGTTCTTAGAATGAAGCTTCTTCAACATAGAAACATAGAAACATAGAAGATAGGAGCAGGAGTAGGCCACTCGGCCCTTCGAGTCTGCTCCGCCATTCAATGAGATCATGGCTGATCATCCAAATTCAGTACCCTGTCCCTGCCTTCTCCCCATATCCCTTGATTCCTTTAGCCTCAAGAAATATATCCAACTCTTTCTTGAATATATTTAATGAACTGGCCTCCACCGCCCTCTGTGGCAGAGAATTCCACAGGTTCACCACTCTCTGGGTGAAGAAGTTCCTCCTCATTTCAGTCCTAAATGGCTTACCCCTTATCCTTAGACTATGACCCCTGGTTCTGGACTCCCCAGCCATCCGAAACATCCTTCCTGCATCTAGTCTATCTAGACCTGACAGAATTTTATAGGTTTCGATGAGATCCCCTCTCAATTTTCTAAACTCCAGTGAGTATAAGCCCAATAGACACAATCTCTCCTCATACGTCATTCCTGCCATCCCAGGTATCAGCCTGGTGAATCTTCGCTGCACTCCCTCCATGGCAAGAACATCCTTCCTCAGGTAAGGTGACCAAAACTGCACACAATACTCAAGGTGCGGTCTCACCAAGGCCCTGTGCAACTGTAGCAAGACATCCTTGTTCCTGTACTGGAACCCTCTTGCTACGAAGGCCAACATACCATTTGCCTTCTTAACCGCCTGCTGCACCTGCATGCTTACCTTCAGCTACTGGTGCACAATAACACCCAGGTCTCTTTGCACTTCCCCTTCTCCCAATCTATTGCCTTTCAAATAATTATCTGCCTTCCTGTTTTAGCCACCAAAGTGGATAACCTCACATTTATCCACATTATAGTGCATTTGCCATGTTTCTGCCCAATCACCCAACCTGTCCAAATCGTACTGGAGTTTCACGACATCCTCCTCACAGCTTACCCTCCCACCCAGCTTTGTGTCGTCTGCAAATTTGGAGATATTACATCCAATTCCCTCGTCCAGATCATTAATATATATTGTGAACATTTGGGGTCCTAGGACAGATCCTTGCGGTACCCCGCTAGTCACTCCCTGCCACTCAGAAAATGAACTGTTTATTCCAACTCTTTGCTTTCTGTCCGCCAACCAGTTCTGTATTCAAGTCAATACCTTGCCCCCAATCCCATGTGTCTTAATTTTGCACGCTAATCTCTTATGTGGGACCTTATCGAAAGCCTTCTGAAAGTCCAAATACACCACATCCACTGGTTCTCCCTTATCTATTTTACCAGTTAGATCCTGAAAAAATTCCAGTAGATTAGTCACGCATGATTTACCTTTTGTAAATCCATGTTGACTTTTTCCGATCCTGTCACTGCTTTCCAAGTGCTCTGCTATTACATTTTTAGAATAGACTCCAGCATTTTCCCCACTACCGATGTCAGGCTTACCGGTCTATAATTCCGCGCTTTTTCTCTACCACCTTTTTTGAATAGTGGGGTAACATTAGCTACCCTCCAATCCATGGGTACAGTTCCAGAGTCTATCGAGTTCTGGAAGATGACCAGCAATGCATCTACTATCTCTAGGGCCACTTCCTTAAGTACCCTGGGAAGTAGACCACCAGGCCCTGGGGATTTATCGGCCTTCAGTCCCATCAATTTTCCTAACACCATTTCCCTACAAATACTGAATGTTTTCAGTTCCTCCCTTTCATCAAACTCTATGTTCCCTGACATCTCTGGGAGGTTATTTGTGCCCTCCTTTGTGAAGGCAGAACCAAAGTATGTATTTAGTTGGTCACCCACTTCCTTGTTTCCCATTATTAATTCCCCTGATTCTGACTGTAAGGGACCTACGCTTGACTTCACCAATCTCTCTCTCTTCACACATCTATAAAAGCTTTTACAGTCAGTTTTTATGTTCCCTGCTAGCT
Organism: Somniosus microcephalus; assembly: GCF_052327205.1. Classification (NCBI taxonomy): domain Eukaryota; kingdom Metazoa; phylum Chordata; class Chondrichthyes; order Squaliformes; family Somniosidae; genus Somniosus; species Somniosus microcephalus. The sequence continues at coordinate 39,882,876 of NW_028225181.1, read as the reverse complement.
TCCTCTCATATTCTATTTTCCCTTTCTTAATGAATCCCTTTGTCCTCCTTTGTTGACTCCTAAACTGCTCCCAATCCTCAGGATTATTGCTTTTTCTAGCCAATTTATATGTCCCCTCCTTGGATTTTATGCTATCCCTAATTTCCCTTGTTAGCCACGGTTGAGTCACCTTTTTTGTTTTATTTTTATGCCAAACTGGGATGAACAAATTCTGTAGCTCATCCATTCGGTCTTTGAATGTTTGCCATTGCCTATCCACTGTCAACCCTTTGATTGCCATTCCCCAATCAGTCCTACCCAACTCGCTCCTCAGACCATCGTAGTTTCCTTTATTGAAATTGAGGACCCTAGTCTCCGAATCAACTATTTCATTCTCCATCTTAATGAAGAATTCGATCATATTATGATCGCTCTGACCCAAGGGGCCTCGTACAACAAGATTGCTAATTAATCCTTTCTCGTTACATAATACCAAGTCTAAGATGGCCTGATCTCTGGTTGGTTCCTCGTCATATTGGTCCAGGAAACCATCCCGTAAACACTCCAGGAATTCCTCCTCCACAGTATTGTTACTAATTTGGTTGGCCCAATCTATATGTAGATTAAAGTCACCCATGATGACTGCTGTGCCCTTATTGCACGCTTCTTTAATTTCCCTTTGAATGCCATCCCCAACCTCCGCCTTACTGTTTGGAGGTCTATATGCCACTCCCACGAATGTTCTTTTCCCCTTAGTATTTCTCAATTCTACCCATACAGATTCCACGTCATCAGAGCTAATATCCTTCATTACAATTGTATTAATCCCTTCTTTAACCAGTAATGCTACCCCACCTCCCTTTCCTTTTTGCCTATCTTTCCTGAATATCGAATACCCCTGGATGTTGAGTTCCCAGTCTTGGCCATCCTTGAGCCACGTTTCCGTAATCCCAACCAAATCATATCCATTTACCTCTATTTGGGCAGCCAATTCATCCACCTTATTACAAATGCTCCTCGCATTAAGACACAAAGCCTTCCGGCTTGTTTTTTTTAACACTCTTAGACCTATTAGAATTATTATTTACTGTGGCCACGTTTGATTTAAACCGTTGATTTCTCTGACTGCCACTTTTGTTTTTCTCCTTCCAATCTTTTGCTTTTATCCCTGTTTTCCTTTCCTCTGTCTCCATGCTCAGGTTCCCAACCGCCTGCCATTTTAGTTTAAACCCCCCCGAACAGCACTAGCAAACACTCCCCCTAGGAAAATGGTCCTGGCCCTGCCCAGGTGCAAACCGTCCCGTTTGTACTGGTCCCACCTCTCCCAGAACCGGTTCCAATGTCCAAGGAATTTGAATCCCTCCTCCTTGCACCATTCCTCTAGCCACGTATTCATTTGAAATATCCTCCTATTTCTACTCTGACTAGCACGTGGCACTGGTCGCAATCCTGAGATTACAACTCTGTTTCGCGCTGCCTTCAGCGTTCAAAATCTATATCTTTATACACCTTTTTTCCCTCTTCCTACGTGACTACAAACAGCTATCCGACACCTGATACTTGTTTTACGACCTTGTTGACTCCACTAGATCTCGCTTTGCCCATAAGAAAAGGCCCTTTAAACTATAGATATTCTCTTTCCAAAAACAATTTCCCAAGATTTTGTTTAAACAATTTGTCTATTTTATAGTGCTATAACTGCGGGGCGCTTCCCTTCTCTCTCTCTCTCTCTCTCTCTCCAACTCTTATCTCTTTTCTATCACATTACTGAATACCACCTCCCTGATAGTCTCCATAAACTTAGCATTACATTCCATTACTTCAGTAATTACAAACAGGGCGAGTTTCAGTCAGCTTAGCACAATTTCCCATCCTGCTTTTCTCTCAGCCATTCGCCATCTTATAGATGCTTTTTTAGGCTTTTAACATACAATTTCACACATTATAGTTGTACAAAAATGTTTTATAAATCATACAAATACACCCTATCCTACAGTGGTGATTGCTTGTCCTGGGAATCAGAAGGAAGAGAGCTCAGAGGCCGGAGGGCCAAGGGAGCAGCGTGTTCTGCAACCAATCATGGTGCTTGATTTGGACAGTCAGGGGAGTTAGTCTCAACTCCTGTTGAACAATTTACCTTTTAAAAGCTAAATCGAGATTTCTTTTCTCAAGGGAACAGTTTAACGATTGCCAGCTTTGTGTTTTGCTGGATGTCCTATTATGAGTTCCAGACACTTCAGTGTCAAGTGGACCATCGAATCATAGAATGGTTACAGCATAGAAGGAGGCCATTCGGCCCATCGCGCCCGTGTCGGCTCTCTGCAAGAGCACCTCAGCAATTCGCACTCAACCACCCTTTCCCCTTAGCACTGCATTTTTCCCCTTCAGGTATTTATCCAGTTCCCTTTTGAAAACCACGATTGAGTCTGGCTCCATTACCCTTTGAGGCAGTGCATTACAGATCATAACCACTCGCTGCTTAAAAATATGTATCTGATGTCGCCTCTGGACCTTATGCCAATCACCTTAAATCTGTGCCCTCTGGTTAGGATCCTTAGCCAATGGGGACAGATTCTCGCTATTTACTCTGCCTAGACCCTCATGATTTTGAACGCCTCTATCAAATCTCCTCTCAATCTTCTCTGCTCTAAGTAGAACAACCCGAGCTTCTCTTGTCTATCCATGTAACTGAAGACCCTCATCTCTGGAATCATTGTCATAAATCTTTTCTGTACTCTCTCTGAAGCCTTCACTTCCTTCCTAAAGTACCGAGCCCAGAATTGGACACAATATTCCAGTTGAGGCCAAACGAGTGTTCTATGAACGTTCATCATAATGTCCTTGTTTTTGTACTCTATGCCTCTATTTATAAAGCTGAGGATCTCATAGGATTTTCAACTGCTTTCTCAAACTGCCCTGCCACCTTCATTAATGTGTGCTCATATACCCCCACGTCTCTCTGTTCCTGCACTCCCTTTAGAATTGTACCCTTTAGTTTATATTGCTTCTATTCATTCTTCCTACCAAAATGTATCATTTCGCAGTTTTATGTGTTAAATTTCATCTGCTACGTGTCCGCCCACCTCACCACCCTGACTATGTCTTTTTGAAATCTATCGTTATCCTCCTCACTGTTCAATATATTTCCAAGTTTTTTGTCATCTGCAAATTTTGAAATTGCACCGTGTACTCCCAAGTCCAATTCACTAATATATAATCAAGAAAAGCAGAGGCTCTATGACCAATCCCTGGGGAACTCCACTGCATATCTTCCACCAGCCCCAAAAACAACCGTTCACCACTACTCTGTGTGTCCTGTCACTTTGCCAATTTCTTATGCATGCGGCCACTGACCCTTTCATTCCATGGACTTCAGCTTTGCTGGCAAGCCTGTTATGTGGCACTTTATCAGAAGCCTTTTTGGAAATCCAGATACACCACATGAACCGCATTGCCCTCATCAACCCTCTCCAATACATCATCGAAAATCTCAATCAAGTTAGTTAAACAGGATTTTCCTGTAACAAATCCGTGGTGGGTTTCATCAATTAATTCATACTTTTTCAACTGACTGTTCATTTTGTTCCGGATTATCGACCAGTTGTTTAAAGGCCATTCATTTATGCTGTGAGTTAAAGTAACAAAAATTGATTTCCCCTCAAATGCATCTATTTGTGATACTTAGATGGACAATCTCTCACATTTCTGCTCCTTTTGGGTTTAAAGTAAAATCCTTTGCATTAGTAGTGAGTCACGTTCTGTTCTGGGAGAGACGGCTGGTAGCTTCATCCTTTAAAAATCTCATCCTCTTGTTCAAATCCCTCCATGGACTCGCCTCTCCCTGTCTCTGCAACCTCCTCCAGCCTTAGAACACTCTTAATTAAAAGAAACTGTTTACAGTGTCAGAACGGTGGGTAACAAAAGGACACAGACTTAAGATAATTGGGGAAAGAACCAGAGGTGACGTGAGGGGAACAATTTTAGCGGTCGTGCTGTTATGTCCTGGAAAGCACTTCCTGAAATGCGGTGCTGCTCCCCATGGCCGAAATGCCTGCAGCTCGCTCTATGGGCTCACAGCTCAGAATTACCACATGGCAAGGTACAGGATAGCCGAACCCCACCACCTCACAGCACCTTCAGTATAGGCTCACAGCTCAGAATTTCTGCTCGGCAATGTACTGGAGGGCAAATAGTGTCTGTGGCGGAATCCCACCATCACGCAGCATCTTCAGTATAAGCTCACAGCTCAGAACTTCCTCTCGGCGAGGTACTGGAGGGCAAACATTAACTGGGAACCGAAACCCACCATCATGGTGCACCTTCTGTATAGGCTCACAGCTGAGAATTACCACTTGGCAAGGTATTGGATGGCGGGCATTGACTGGGACCGAATTCCACCATCACCCAGCACCATCAGTATAGGTTGGTAAAATTATACAACAGACATTTCCTCCCCAGAAAAGAAGCAATATAAACATAAGAAATAGGAGCCAGAGTAGGCCATATGGCCCCGTGGGCCTGCTCCGCCATTCAATAAGATCATGGTACGATAGCAAAATACTGCAGATGTTGGAAATCCGAAATAACAACAGAAAATGCTGGAAAAACTCAGCAAGTCAGGCAACATCCGTGGAGAGAAATTTGAGTTGACGTTTCGGGTTTGACCCTTCTTCAAAACTGGAGAGAAAAGGAACTAGATCGAAGGCAGGGCTGCGATCGGACAAAAGAATAAAAGAACCAAAAGAAGTAAAAGAGATTAGAAGCTAGACGAGATGGTAATAGGCTGTGATTAGGTGTAAAGTGTACTGGCAGGGCAAAAGATAGCTGCCAGGTGTGAGAGAGAAACAAAAGGAAAGGGGGGGGAAAGGAAAGGAGTGGAAAAATATAAGTGAAAATGAAATAGGGGCCGAGGTTATGATCTGAAATTGTTGAACTCGATATTAAGACCGGAAGATCATGGTTGATCTTCAACCACATCTCCAATTTCCTGCTCTATCCACATACCTCTTGATTGCCTTAATATCCAAAAATCTATCGATCTCTGTCTTAAATATGCTAAACGACTGAGCCTCCACAGCCATCTGGGGTCGAGAATTACAAAGATTCACCACCCTCTGAGTGAAGTATCTCTCATCCTCCTCCTGCCTGGCTGGGCTGCTCGGGCTCCTGCGGGATGGGGTGGGCAGGGCCGGGCTGCTGCCCTTCGCCCCCTCTCCCACAGTAACGTGACCTCCCACTAGTGCTGCACTCTGGATGCACGCCTCCCGCCTCCAATGACTGGCCTCGCTTCTGGGAAAGGAGAAACCTCAATAGTGGAAACCCGCCGGCGGCGAATGATTCCGAGTGAGAGTGAGAGTGAGCCGACATCTTTTTGCAGGGCCACAGAGCCACCACATTAATGCAGTGCACCAGAGCCTCCATTTTTGTGTGGGGCACAAGAGCCATCATTTTTGTGCGAGGTGCAAGAGCCGCCATCTTTGTGCTGTGCGTGGTTGAGGCGAGGCCCCGCTGCTTTGCTCATTGAGTGGCAGCACCATATCTGTCTAGGGCATGGCGGCCCCCATCTTAGTGTGGCCGGGAGTTGCTCTGCTTCAGTCGATGCATTATGAGGGCGGCCATCTTTGTCTAGGGCATGGCGGCTGCCATCTGAGTCTGGCCAGGAGTTGCTCTGCTTCAGACGAAGAGTTAGAGGGCGGCCATCTGTGTCTAGGTGCCTTTCCAGAGGCGCCTGACAGACGCCCGCGCCCTTCACAGGGACCCCACTGTAGACAGTGTGTAAGTGATTGTGTGAATGTCCACCCAGATCTCAGGCCCAGCCCAGTCTGGGGGAGAGCGGTTCACCACAATATCAGGCCCAGGGAGCCCAGCGTGGACAGTGTGTGAGTGAGTGTGTGAATGTTCACCCAGATCACCGGCCCAGCCCGTGGGAGAGCAGCTGAACCCAATATCAGGCCCAGGGAGCCCAGTGTAGACAGTGTATGAGTGTGTGAATGTTCACCCAGATCACCGGCAAAGCCCTGGGGAGAGCGGTTCGCCACAATATCAGGCCAATGGTACCCAGTGTAGACAGTGTGTGTGTGTGTCTGAATGTTCACCCAGATCTCTGGCCCCGCTGGCCCGGGGGAGAGCAGATCACCACAATATCAGGCCCAGGGAGCGCAGTGTAGACAATGTGTGTGTGTGAGTGTCTGAAAGTTTACCCAGATCACTGGCCCCGCCGGCCCGGCGGAGAGTGGCTCGCCAGAATATCAGGCCCAGGGAGCCCAGTGTAGAGAGCGTGTGAGTGAGTGTCTGAATGTTCACGCAGATCACCAGCACAGCCCGGGGGAGAGCGGCTCACCACAATATCAGGCACAGGGTGCCAGTGTAGACAGTGTGCGTGTGAGTGTCTGAATGTTCACCCAGATCTATGGCCCTGGCGGCCCGGCCCGGGGGAGAGTGGCTCGCCACAATATCAGGCCCAGGGAGCCCAGTGTAGAGAGTGTGCGAGTGAGAGTGTGAATGTTCACCCAGATCACTGGCCCAGCCTGGCCCGGGGGAGAGCGGCTCACCGCAATATCAGGCACAGGGTGCCCAGTGTAGACAGTGTGCGTGTGAGTGTCTGAATGTTCACCCAGATCTATGGCCCCGCCGGCCTGGCCCGGGGGAGAGTGGCTCACCACAATATCAGGCCCAGGGAGCCCAGTGTAGAGAGTGTGCGAGTGAGAGTGTGAATGTTCACCCAGATCACTGGCCCAGCCTGGCCCGGGGGAGAGCGGCTCACCGCAATATCAGGCCCAGGGAGCCCAGTGTACACAATGTGTGAGCGAGCGTGTTAATGTCCATCCAGATCACAGGGCCCACAGATGAGGGAGAGTGGCTCGCTACAATATCAGGCCCAGGGAGGTCTCAGGCTGCAAAATCTCCGCTTCTTCTCATCCTTTAATGAATTTTACAATCAGAGTAAAGGGATATTTCCCCACATTCTTCAACTGCTCTCTGAACTTAGTCTGGGTCACGGCATAAATCCCAGTGTTTGTGCAGCAACTCAGCAACTGGAGCATGAATCCCATTTCTAGTACATAAACAGGTAGATATACAGACTGATAACCCAATTCCCACATCCGGTACCATATAGAATATACCATAATCACTGCCCATAACAGGATGAAATTGCCGGAGATAACAAGCAGTAAAATGATGGATTTCCTGCGGCTCTCCATCTCTGGGTCTCTGGGACTCTCCCCACTGCTGGGACCCCGAAGTCTCCTGCGGGCTCTGCTGGAGAATAAAATGTGTCTGACGGTGACAGCATTGAGCAGCAGAATCAGAAGAAATGGGAAGCCCGGAGATAGAATATGATGAAGGAACTCGATTGCAACCCAGACCCGTGAATACCAAACAACCTCTGTTACCATACAAAACCAGGGGTAGTTCACAAGCCCATACATATATGTTAACATAAAATACCAGGTGATGTTCTTTAAACAGCTGAGCACAGTCACTGTTCCCAGAACCACACCCGCTGTTTTCTCGGTGCAATATGTCGTTTTCATCTTCTGGCAGCAAATGGCCACAAATCGATCAAAGGTGAATGTGACGGTGAACCAGACAGAACAGTCTGTGGCTGCATAAAGCAGGACGCCATGGATATTACACACGGGGATGGACGCCACAAAGCTAAACTGTTCCCTATAAACAATCGGAATGTGCCTCAAAATCAGATCGAGGATAACGACCAGTAGATCTGCCGCTGCCATGGCCACCAGGTAGCGAGTGACACATTTGGAGAGACCGCACTTTCCCCGAGACAGGATCACAATCGTTATTAAGTTAACTGTGAGTAAGGAAAACAAACAGGGGCATTACACATCAGGCTGGATGCAATAAATGCAGGTTATTGTAATTCGGGGTGAAATATGCAACTCATTACCGACATTCAATGATATATTCTAATTCTATTACCTGTGGCGCTGAATACAGGGTTTATTGTAAGAATAATTGGGAATACATTGTGGAATCAATAAATGAAATGAAAGTAAATACACCAGGAAACTGACAGATGTTTGGTCAATGAGAGATTAAATGGTTGATCAACATTTAGCCCCGCTTTCAAAAGTACCACTAGGGGTACCAGGGACATAAAGGACCAGGCCCTGTCATAAATACTTTGTTTCCCAGGATCAAGCAGCATTTGGAGTGGTGCAATTCGCTTCTGTGCCCCTGTGTTAGGGAGGGGGAAATCCCGCTAGGATTCCGGTTCCTGATAAGAATATCCATTATGTTTCCAACTGAAAATGAATGCAACAGTAAAATACATAAACTGCTACCTTGACATGCAATAATTACACACAATTTTATTTAAAATGTATGGCTGCTAAGATAATAAATACATATGACTGAAGTTATAAAGATAACTGGGCAGTAAGAAATGTCTTAAACTTTGAGTTTTCTGCATTTTTGTTGCAATAAACGAATTTCAGATGATTGAATTGAAGATTTTCAAAATAACATTGCAAAGAAAGGACTTTGAATTAAAATAATTAGTTATATTTGACCAGATAATGTCTCATTAAGTGCATTTATTAGCATCGAATCAAACGATTTAACCCAAAAGCAAAGTGCCACCGAATGTGTTTGTAAAGTATCTAAACAGAAGTTAAAGAGATGTATCCTTGTGCTTTTTCACCTGTTGGTTTCCAACTTCTGCAGTGAATATTAGACGAGAAGATATGAAAGGATTTCCTTATCCTCAGTGCTTCAGTTACAATCAGCTGGGATTGCTTATCCTGAAATACAGCAGGAGGCAATGGAGAATCATTCTGGGTCTCACTGGCTGATCCACTATACTGTGCCAGACCGGCATGGGATCCAATTGTAAATTCAAAACAAAAATTGGAAATAGATAGCATGTGTATGACATCTGCTAGCAATTGTTCCTGTGATGTGGTTTAACTACCTACGCCGAGGGTTAGGTGACAACAAAAGTAAAATACGACGAATGCCGAAAATCTGAACTAAACATATTGAAATTGGCTTAATGGACATTTTGTGCGAATGCAAATTGTCCTTGTAATCCTGCTGCAACCATCGGAAGCAGTGTCACTAATGCAGAACTGGAGATGGTGGGACAGGAGACACTGACTGGAACACAATGATTAGTGGAGATTGCAGACATTTGAAGATGTGGATGTGATCTGTCAGGATTTAATCCTGTGGCACTGTGTAAGTAACCATACAAAGCATCTCGTGAACACAAAAGCAAAATACTGCGGATGCTGGAAAATGAAAAAAAAGCCCAGAAAATTCTGGAAATAATCAGCAGGTCAGACAGCATCTGTGGAGAGAGATACAGAATGAACCTTTCAGGTCGATGACGTTTGGCCATTAGTTGAAAAATCTCCTAAACCAAGAAAACATTATTCTGATCTGTTACAAATGTTCAGAGGACATAACAGACTGAAATCCGTTAAATAAAGTCTCTACTCCAATATTTTGCCAGAGTTAAATATAGAAAATTGGAATCTTGGTAATACCGTATCACGTTCGGAATCAATACCCAACAGCAGCGTGAATGGGCTGGGGAATGACAAGGAGAGAAATACAGTTAAACATTATTTACAAAGTGAATACAGAGACATACTAGGAGCACCAACGTGGGGGGTGGGGGTTGGTGCGGGGGAATAAATGACAAAACAGTAAGTCAGTGAAACATTGTTCATAGAATTAATAGCTGGGTACAGAGACTTACCAGGAGCACCAACGCGGGGGGTGGGGGTTGGTGCGGGGGAGTAAATGACAAAACAGTAAGTCAGTGAAACATTGTTTATAGAATTAATAGCTGGGTACAGAGACTTACCAGGAGCACCAACGTGGGGGGTGGGGGTTGGTGCGGGGGAATAAATGACAAAACAGTAAGTCAGTGAAACATTGTTTATAGAATTAATAGCTGGGTACAGAGACTTACCAGGAGCACCAACGCAGGGGTGGGTGTTGGTGCGGGGGACTAAATGACAAGAAGTGTAATTCAGTGAAACGTAGTTTATAGAATTAATAGCTGGGTACAGAGAACAAGGTATACCAACAACAGCTGGGGAGGGCAGTAAATGACAAGAACAGTAATTCATAGAGTCATAGAATCGTAGGGTTATTATGGCACAGGAGGAGGACATTCGATCCATCGAGTCCGTGCCGGCTCCCTGTTGAGCAATCCAGTCAGTCCCATCCCCCGCTCTATCACCGTAGCCCTCACAGTTTATTTCCCTCAAGTGCCGACCCAGTCTCCCTTTGAAAAACAGATGCCTGTCTCCACTTCCACCACTTCCATCAGCAGCGAGTTCCTTGTCCTCGGCACTCATTGCATAAAAACTTTATTCCTCACATCCCCCCTGTATCACTTGGGCAAAACCTTAAATGTCTGTTCCTGAGTCCTTGCACCATCAACTGGTGGGAACAGCCTTGACCTGTCTAGCCTATCCAATCCCGTCATAATCATGTACACCTCAATCAAATCACCCCTCAACCTCCTTTTCTCTAATAAAATCACATCCAGCTTCTCCAAACTGTCCTTGTAGCTAAGGTCACCCATACCCAGAAGCATTCTGGTAAATCTCCTCTGCACCCTCTCAAGTGCCTTCACATCCTTCCTAAAGTGTGGTGACCAGAACTGGACGCAATACTCCAGTTGTGGGCTAACCAGCGTTATATAAATATTCAGCATAACCTGTCTACAATGCTCAAGTCTGAAAAACAGCCATTTACCACAACTCGTTGCTTCCTGTGTTTAAGCCAATTCCTTATCCAAGCTGCCACTGACCCACCTATTCAATGAGCTGCAATTTATTTTATCAGCCTTCCATGTGGTACTTTGTCAAACGCCGCCCTACATTCCATGTAGACAACACCCATTGCGTTCCCTTCATCAATCCTCCGTGTTACATCATCAAAAAATTCAATTAGGTTATTCAAACACGATCTGCCTTTTACAAATCCGTGTTGGCTCTCCCAAATTATCTTAAACCTTTCCAAGTACCCGTTACATTTTTCCTTGACTTTTGTTTCTAATACTTTACCCACCACTGATGTTAAACTGACTGGCCTGTAGTTACTAGGATTGTCCTTACACACTTTATTGAACAATGGTATCACTATTGCCACTTTCCAATCTTTAGGCACCTTCCCCACAACTAGGGAAGATTGGACAATTATGGCAAGCCCTTCTGCTATCTCCCCCCTCAATTCCCCATAAATCTGGGATGCAAGCCATCTGGACCAGGCGGCTTATCCACTGAAAGCTTACCCAGCCTTTCTAGTACAACCTGTCTATCATTTTCACCCCTTCCATTGCTTCTACCGTTTCCACTTCTACCGATATTTTGTCAGCATCCACCTCCTTAGTAAATACCGATACAAAATACTCATTCTCGCCTTGCACTGCGCCTCTAAGCACATATTATCTTCTTTCTCCCTAATAGGCCCGACCGCACCTCATACTGCCCGCTTACTGTTCTCTTGCCATTTGAATTTTTTGTGTGTTCTGTTTTATTATACCTACCATTCTACTCCCATAATATCTCTTTGCCAATCTTATTTTCAACTTCACTTCCCCTCTCAAATTATTGTATTTAGTGTGGTTCTCAATTGAAACATTCACCTGACATTCATCATAAACGCTCTTTTTCGTTTTGTCATCTTCTCTGTCACCCTCGTCATCCAAGGCGGCCTTCCTTTGGTTCCTTTGCCCTTCCTCTTGTTGGAATGTAACTAGCCTGTACTTGGAACATCTCCTCATTAAGAATCACCCATTATTACACTACAGTATTTCCTGTCAGTCTTTTGTTCGATTTTACCCTGGCTCAATGCCTTTGCATCCCATTGAAGTTAGCCCTATTCCAGTTTAGAAGTTCCACTCTAGATTGTTCTTTGCTACTCTCCGTTGCTAATTTAAATCTTATGATACGATGATCACTCATACCCAAGTGTTCTCCCAGTGGCACTTGGTCGACCTTGCCCACCTCATCCCCAGCACCAGATTCAGCAATGCCTCATTCGTAATTGGGCCAAGAACATACTGGTCAAGGAAATTCTCCTGAACACATTTCAGAAATTCCTTAACTCCCCTTTGCCTTTACCCTATCATTATCCCAATCGAGATTTGGGTAATTAAAATCCCCCAATAACACCACTTTATGTCTCTTGCATATCTCTGCGATTTCCCTGCAGATTTGTCCTCTACCTGCCTCTCTCTGTTTAAAGGCCTGTAGAATAGCCACAATAGCGTGATCGTACCCTTTGAGCTCATCAACTCCAACTAAACGGATTCTGTCCTTGTCCCCTCAAGAACGTTCTCCATTTCCAAAACTACAATGTCTTCCTGAAGCAGAACTGCCAGCACACCTCCCTTTTATCTTCCCTATCGTCTCTGAACACATTGTCCCCTTGAATATTAATTGCCCAGCCCTTACAGTTATTAAGCCACGTTTCCATTATTGCCACAACATCATATTGCCACACCGCTAATTGTGCTTGTATCTCACCAACCCTATTCAGCACACTTTATGCGTTCACGTACCTGCGTCCTAAACCCATTATTGAATGTTGCGTAGTCTTTGTGATTCTGCTCCTATCTAATATGGAACTACTTCCACATCCAGTAATACTTTGTTAACAAGTACTACCCAACACACACACTCTTTTATGCACTTTATTCCTCTTTTCTACTCCTATATGCTGGTGCCCACCCCCCTGCCAAGCCACGTTATTCCCTCCCGAAGAGCACTAGCAAACCTCCCCACGATAATATTGGTCCCGGCTCTGTTGAGGTTTACCCCGTCAGGCTTGTACAGGACCGACTTTCCTCAGAAATGGTCCCAATGCATCTGGAATTAAAAGCCCTCCCTCCTGCATCATTTCTCCAGCCACGCATTCGTCTGTTCCAACTTCCAACTCCTGGACTCACTAGCACGTGGCACCGGGAGTAATCTGGAGATTAATAGCTTTATGGTCCTAATTTTTAATCTCTCTCCTAGCTCCCTAAACTCTGCCTGCAGGACCTCATCCCTCTTCCTGCCTATGTAATTGGTACCAATAGGGCCAACAACCTCTGGCTGTTCACCACCTCCCCCCCATCGGAGTGCACTGGAGCCGCTCAGTGACATCCTTGACCCTCGAACCAAGGAGGCAAAATACCATCCTGAAGTCACGTCTATGGCCGCAGAAACGCTTGTCAACTCCCCTAAATATCGAAACTCCGACCACTATTGCTCTCCAGTTATTTTTCCTCCCCACCCCACGTGCAGCTGAGACACACGTGGTGCCATGTACTTGAATCTGGCTACAGTCCCCAGAGGAACACTCGCCCTCACGAGTACTAGGAGTAGAACTTAAGTGCGATGCACTCCGGGGATTCACTGAACTGTGACAGATGGGCATGGGATCCAATTCAAAATTCAGAACAAAGATTGGAAATAAATGTATTGAAATCTGGCAGAATGAATATTTTGTGAGAAAGTAAATTATCCTTGTCATCCTATTCTTGCCATCAGAAGCAGTGCCACTTTTGCAGAACTGGAGATAGTGGGAATGGAGACACTGACTGGAAATGGATGATGAGCGGGTATTTCAGCCATCCAGAAAATTCTGGCGACAGGACAGAGAGAATGGAAGTTACTTTCCTCTATTGCACTGTAACTGAGAACAAAATGCGAGAGACAAACAAAAAGAGGAAGGAATAAAATAAGAAAAAAGATGGATTGCCCCAATCTTGAACTCTGATTTATCCCATCTCAGACCGTTAGGGTAAAAACCTTCACAATAAATATATGTTCCTAAACGGCATGATCCTTAAGATAATCCCAGTGATGGAATGATGGGACTGCCTACAAGACAATGCTCCCGAATCAGTGCAGGAATTTCATTCCTATGGCCGCCTGGTTTACAATGTTCCAGCTTCAGTCTATGGATTTCATTCCGAGGTCCGCCCAGATTACACTGCCCCCACCTCAGCCCAGGACTGTAATTCCCAGGCCCGTTTAGATTACACTGCTCCTGCCATAGTCCAACATGTCATTGCCACGTCCGCCTAGATTACACTGCTCCCATCTCAGTCCAGGAATTTAATTCCCAGGACCGTTTAGATTACACTGCTCCTGCCATAGTCCATACATGTCATTGCCACGTTCGCCTAGATTACACTGCTCCCATCTCAGTCCAGGAATTTAATTCCCAGTGCAACATAGTTTACACTGCTCCCTCCTCAGTCCAGGAATTTAATTCCCAGGACCGTTTAGATTACACTGCTCCCGCCTCAGTCCAGGAATTTCAATCCCAGGGCAGTCTCGATTCTACAACTCCCGCCTCAGTCCAGGAATTTCAATCTCGGGGCACGTAGATTACACTGCTGCCACCGAAATCCATGAATTTCATTCCCATGGTCGGTCAGGTTACACTTCGCATGCCTCATTCCAGGAATATAATTCCCGGGGCTGCCTAGATTGCATTGCTCCCGACTCAGTTCAATAATTTAATTCCCAGGGCTACCAGGATTACACTGCTCCCGCCTCAGTCCAGGAATTCCATTCCCAGGGCCGCCCAGATTGCAGTGATCCCGCTTCAGTCCTGGAATTTCATTTCCAGGGCTGCCTAGATTACACTGCTCCTGCCTCCGTCCAGGAATTTCATTCCCAGGGCCACCTAGATTACACTGCTCCCGACGCAGTCCTGGAATTTCATTCCCAGAGCCGCCAAGATTACACTGCTCCCTCCTCAGTGCAGCAATTTAATTCCCAGGGCCACCTAGATTACACTGCTCCTGCCTCAATCCAGGAATTTCATTCCCATGGTCGGCCAGGTTACAATGCTCCCGCCTCATTCCAGGAATATAATTCCCTGGGCTGCCTAGATTGCACTGGTCCCGACTCAGTCCAGTAATTTCATTCCCAGGGCTATCAGGATTACATAGTTCCCGCCTCAGTCGAGGCACTTAATTCCCAGGGCCGCCTAGATTACACTGCTCCCGACTCAGTCCATGATTTTCATTCCCATGGCCGCCTAGATTACACAGATTCCTGGACTGAGACGGGAGCAGTGTAATCTAAACTGGCTTAGTGGTAGAAGGCAGAGGGTGATGGTCGAAGGTTGTTTTTGTGACTGGAAGCCTGTGGCCAGTGGGGTACCACAGGGATCGGTGCTGGGTCCCTTGCTGTTTGTGGTCTATATTAATGACTCGGATATGAATGTAAAAGGTATGATCAGTAAGTTCGCGGATGATACAAAAATTGGTAGGGTGGTAAATAGCGAGGAGGGTAGTCTCAGTCTGCAGGACGATATCGATGGGTTGGTCAGATGGGTGGAACAGTGGCAAATGGAATTTAACCCGGAAAAGTGCGAGGTGATGCACTTTGAGGGGACTAACAAGGCAAGGGAATACACAATGAATGGTAAGACCCTAGGCAAGACGGAGGGTCAGAGGGATTTGGGTGTGCAAGTACACAGATCCCTGAAGGAGGCGGAACAGGTGGATAAGGTGGTAAAAAAGGCATATTGGATACTTGCCTTCATTAGCCGAGGCATAGAATATAAGAGCAAGGAGGTTATGATGGAGCTGTATAAAACACTGGTTAGGCCACAGCTGGAATACTGTGTGCAGTTCTGGTCGCCACACTACAGGAAGGATGTGATAGCTTTGGAGAGGGTGCAGAGGAGATTCACCAGGATGCTACCAGGGCTGGAACGCTTCAGCTATGAAGAGAGACTGAGCAGATTGGGTTTGTTTTCCTTGGAGCAGAGGAGGCTGAGGGGGGACATGATTGAGGTGTACAAAATTATGAGGGGCATAGATAGGATGGATACTAAGGAGCTTTTTCCCTTAGCAGAAGGGTCAATAACTAGGGGGCATAGATTCAAGGTAAAGGGCGGGAGGTTTAGAGGGGATTTGAGAAAGAACTTTTTCACCCAGAGGGTGGTTGGAGTCTGGAACTCACTGCCGGAAAGGGTTGTGGAGGCTGGAACCCTCACAACATTCAAGAAGCATTTGGATGAGCACTTGAAATGCCATAGCATACAAGGCTACGGACCAAATGCTGGAATATGGGATTAGATTAGACAGGGCTTGATGGCCGGTGCGGACACGATGGGCCAAAGGGCCTCTATCCGTGCTGTATAACTCTATGACTCTATGACTGAGGAGGGAGCAGTGTAATCTAGGCGGAAGTGGCAATGACATGTATGGACTATGGCAGGAGCAGTGTAATCTAAGCGGGCCTGGGAATAACAGTCCTGGGCTGAGGTGGGAGCAGTGTAACCTCGGCGGACGTGGCAATGACACGTCAGTCCAGGAATTTCATTCACAGAGCGACGTAGATTACAATGCTCACGCCTCAGTCCAGGAAATTCATTCCCAGGGCCACCTAGGTTACACTGCTCCTGCCTCAATCCATGAATTTCATTCCCAGGGCCGGCAAGTTGACACTGCTCCTGCCTCAATCCAGGAATTTCATTCCCAGGGCATTCTGATAACCTGAATCCAGAACAAGAAAAACAGGATGTTTCTAAATATTGACCTCAGCCAGCTAAACCTGTAATGGTGCTTTACAGAGGGGAAGAATAAAAAAATTGAGCGAAGGGTTGACACCAAGGAATCAAAGGAAAGTACTAAAATATTAACCAGTAAGTTAAATAGCCTGTAACCTTCTGAATACTACTTGAGACGTAAGAATATAGGAACATAAGAAATAGGAGCAGGAGTAGGCCATATGGCCCTTCTAGCCAGCTCTGCCATTCAATGAGATCATGGTTGATCTTCTAACATATCTCCACTTTCCTGCACTATCTCCATATCACTTTATTCCGCTAATATTCAAAAATATAGCGATAACTGTCTTGAATATACTAATGACTGAGCCTCCTCAGCTCTCTGGGGTACAGAATTCGAAACTTTTACGACCCTGTGAGTGCAGAAATTGCTCCTCATCTCAGTCCTACATAGCAGATCCCTTATTCTAAGACTGTGACTCCTGGTTCTAGACTCCCCTGCCAAGGGAAACATCATCACTGCATCTACCCTGTCAAACCCTGTAAGAATTTTGTATGTTTCAGTGAGATCACCTCGCATTCTCCTAAACTCTAGAGAATATAGGGCTAGACTACTCAACGTCTCCTCATAGGGCAATCCCCCATCCCAGGAACCAATCCGGTGGACCTTCGTTGCACGCACTCTGTGGCAAGTCAATCCTTCCTTAGGTAAGGATACCAAAACTGTACATATTACACTAACTCTGGTCTCAACAGGGCCCTATATAATTGTAGTAAGACGTCTTTACTCTTATACTCAATTCTCTTGTAATAAAGGCCAACATAACATTTACTTTCCTAATTGATTGCTCTACCTGCATGTTAACTTTCAGTGATTCGTGTACAACGACACCCATGTCCATTTGAACATTAGCAAATTCCCAATCTCTCACCATTTAAAAATAATCTGCTTTTCTATTTTTCCTACCAAAGTGGATAACGTCACATTTTTCCACATTATATTCAATTTGCCATGTTTTTACTACACACATAACCTGTCTACATCCCCTTGAAGCCTCCTTGCATCCTCCTCACAACTTACATTCCCAACCAGCTTTGTACCATCAGCAAACTTACATATATTACAATTGGTCCCCATATCCAAATTATTGATGTAAGTTGTGAATCACTGAGGCCCAAGCACTGATCCTTCCGTTACCCCACTAGGTACAGCCTGACAACCTGGAAATTACCAGTTTATTCCTACTCTCTTTTCTTTCCTTAACCAATCCCGAGTCCAGGCTAGTGTTTTACCCCAATCCCATTAGCCCTAATTTTTTTAAATAACCTCTTGTATAGCACCTTATCAAACACCATCTGAATATCGAAATACGTCACATCCACAGGTTGCCCCTTTTCTATTCTGTTAGTTACAACCTTATAAAACTCTAATCGATATGTAAAACCAGATTTCCCTTTTATAAATCCGTGTTGACTCTGCCCAATACTATTATTATTTTCTAAGTGCCATGTTGGCACGTCTAAAAACAAATTCCAGCATTTTCTACTACTGATGTCAGGCTATCTGGTCTGTAATTTCCCGTTTCCCTCTCCCTCCGTTCTTAAATAAAGGGGTTACATTTGCTACCTTCCAATCCATGGGAACCGTTCTCGAATCTATGGAATTTTGGAAACTAACAACCATTGCACCCACTATCTCTATAGCCAACTCTTGCAAAACGCTTGAAAGTAAGCCATCATGTCGAAATTATTTATCGGCTTTCAGTCACACTAATTTCTCCAGTAATAATTTTGCACTGATTCTAATTTCTTTCAGCTCCACATTCTCCACATTCCCTTGGTTCTCCATTGTTTTCGGGAAGAATTTTGCATCTTCTACTGTGTAGAGAGACACAAAGTACTTGCTTAATTTATCTGCCATTGCCTTAAGCCCCATTATAATTTCTCCTGTCTGAGCCTGTAAAGATCCGCATTTACTTTCGCTTATTTTTTCCTGTTTACATACCTATAGAAGTTTTACAGTCTGCTTTATGTCTCTCACTGGTTTACTCCCGTACTCCATTTTCCATTTCTTGTTCAATTTCATGGTCCCCATTTGCTGAGTTCTAAAATCCTCCCAATCTTCAGGCTTACTATTCTTTTTGGCAGCATCTCAGCCTTTTCCTATGATTTAATATTATCTTCAACTTCTCTCGTTATCCACGTTTGGACCACTTACCCTGTTGGTTTTTTTTGCATTAAAGGATTGTATATAAGTTGTAAATTATGTATTATTTTATAAATGCTAGCCATAGCTTGTCCACTGTCATATCTATTAATGTAGTTTCCCAATCAACCTTAGCCAGCTCACCCCTCAAACATACATAGTTTGCTTTGTTCAGGTTTAAGACCCTAGTTTCGGTTTTAACTGAATCACTTTAAAATTCAATGTAAAATTCTATCATATTATGGTCACTCTTTCCTAAATCCCTTTCTCGTTGCACAATCCTAGGTCTCAAATAGCCCGTTCCCGAGTTGCTTCCTCAAAATACTGATCTAGAAAACTATCGTGCATACATTCCATGAATTCGTCCTCCACACTATTACTGCAAATGTGGTTTGCCCAGTCTATATGTAGATTGAAGTCCCCCATGATTACTGTATTACCCTTGTTACAAGCACCTCTAATTTCCTGAGTTATACTCTGCCCTACATTACAACTACTTTTTGGGGCCTATAAATACTCCCACCAATATTTTCTGACCCTTGCTGTTTCCTAGCTCCACCCAAACTGATTCTGCTTCTGCAGTTTCGGAGCTAATATCCTTTCTATCCATTGTCTTTATCCCATCATCCTTTTCCATTTTGCCTATCCCTTCTAACAGTTATGTATCCTGGAATATTTAGTTCCCAACCTTGACCACTTTGCAACCACGTCTCCATTATGGCTATTAGATGAAACCTGTTAATTTCTATCTTCGCTATTAATTCATCTATTTTGTTGTGAATGCTTTGCACATTCAGATACAGGGCCTATAGCTTTGACTTGTTTCTCTTTTTCCCTTATTTCACCTGATGCCTTATTAGCTTTGTTATATCTCTGTCCCTTCCTGACCCACTCAGCATTTTTTGACCCAAAACTCCACTCTGTTCAATAGCCTTGCCATTTCTCTCGCTGATTTTAAATTTACTCTTTCCTGAACCCTCCCACCGCCTCTTCAATAGATCAAAGCCCTGTCTACTGTCCTAGTTATTCGGTTAACCAGGACACTGGTCGCAGCATGGTTCAAGTGGAGCCCGTCCCAACAGAACAGCTCCCCCTTACCCCAGCACTGGTGCCAGTGCACCATGAAATGAAACCCCTTCCTCCCACGCTATTCTTTGTGCTACGCATTTAAGCGTCTAATCTGTTTTTTCCTGTACCAATTTGCACGTGGCTCGGGTAACAATCCAGAGATTATTAGCTTTGAGGTTCTGCTTGTTTAATTTCGAACCCAGCTCCTCAAACTCTCTCAGCAGAAACTCATTCCTATTTCTACATATATCGTTGGTTCCTATGTGGACCACACAAACTGGATTCTCCCCCTCCCACTCCAAGTTCGACTCCAGCTGCAAGGAGATACCTTTAGCCCTGGTGCCGGGCAGACAACACAACCTTCAGATCTCGGTCGCGTTTGCAGAAAACAGTATCTATCCCCCTGACTATACTGTCCCCTACCACAACAAAATTCCCTTTCACTCCCCCACCACTTCAAAGGCCTCCTGCTACATGGTGCCATGGTCAGCTTGCTCATCCATCCTGCAGGCTTTCCCCTCATCTACACGGGCAGCATGAACCTCACAACTGTTGGACAAGGGCAAAAGCTGATGCTCCTCCATCACTGCACCTGGTCTTCGCTTACCTGCCTGAGTTCAGGCACACCCTCCTGTCGCTGAACATTAACCAGAACTGTACCACTACTTAACCTAAAGTGTGTGCCGGCCTCCGGTGTCAAAATGTCCAGGCAACTGTACCCACCCCTGAAGCCCTGCAATGTCTGCACCTCAGACTCCAGCTCAAAAACTCTGAGCAGAATTTCTGCAAGATACAGTCACTTATTGCAAACATGGTTGTTCGGGATCATAATGCTCTCCACAAACTCCCAAATATAACATTTGCAGCACAGTGCCTGCACTTCCATCTCTATATAACATTGATTTACTTTATTAAATTTGTATTTATGATCCATGTGCACGCCATGCTTCACTAAACAAATTGTCAATACAACTTGGTTCACCAATTCTATGATTTTATAATTGCTACTGCGTATACTTTCCAATTTCCGTATCTTTTCACAAGGCGTTTGCTAAAGTACCATATAATATCAAACTTGGGTAACATGGGATTAAAGTTGCAGTGGCAACATGGCTCTGAAATTAGCTCAGAGCCAGAAAGCAGAGAGCAGTGGTGAACGGTTGGTTTTCAGTCTGGAGCGAAATATACAGGGATGTTCCCCAGGGGTCGGCTTTGGGACCATTGCCCTTTACATGTACATCAATGCCATGGACTTGGGTAAACAGCATATAATTTCAAAGTTTGCAGATTACAGTAACAGGCTTCAGGAGGACACAGCCAGACTCGTGAGATGGGCAGATGCATGGCAGATGCAATTTAACACAGAAATGTGTGATGTGAAACATTTTGGTAGGTGGCAGGAGAAGTTGCCGTGGATGTTACATAACATACGCAGTTCTTGACCTTGCATACAGAGACACAGAGTAACAAAACCGAGGAAGAAATGCTAACCTTTTATAAATCAGTGACGAGGCCCCAGCTGAATATTGTGTCCAATTCTAAGTAGCACACTTAGCAAGCATGTCAAGGATTAGAGAAGTGTAGAGGAGATTTAACAGAATGGAAATGGGACTCTGGGACTTCAGTTGAATGGAGAGAGTGAGAAGCTGGGATTGTTCTTTTTACAGTAGCGAAGGTTAAGAATCAGAGAATTATAGAATCATAGAAATTTATGGGACAGAAGGAGGCGATTCGGCCCATTGTGTCTGCGCCGGTCGAGAAAGAGAAATCCAGATGAATCACATTTTCCAGCTCTTGGTCTGTAGCCCTGCAGGTTATGGCACTTCAAGTACATATCCAAGTACTCTTTAATGTTGTGAAGGTTTCTGCCTCTACCAGCCTTTCAGGCAGTGCGTTCCAAACCCCACCAGCCTCTGGGTGAAATCATTTCTCCACAACTCCACTCTAATCCTGCTACCTCTCTGCTAAGGGAAATAAGTGCTTCCTATCCACTCTATCTAGGCCACTCATAATTTTATATAACTCAATTAAGGCTCCCCTCAGCCTCCTCTGTTCCAAAGAAAACAACGCCAGTCCATCCAATCTTTGCTCATAGTTAAATTTCTCTACTCCTGGCAACATCCTCTTAAATTTCCTCTGAACCATATCTGTACCCAGATCTCTAGCTGTGGCCAACTTGTGTTTTATAAGTTCTAGCATAACATCCCTGCCCTTATATTCTATGCTTCAGCTAATAAAGGCAAGTATCCCGTGTGCCTTCTTAACCATCTTGTCTACCTGTTCTGCTATGTTCAGGGATCTGTGGACATGCACTCCAAAATCCCTCTGTTCCTCCACTTTTCTCAGTATCCTACCATTTACTGTGTATTCCCGTGCCTTGTTAGCCCTCCCCACTTCTCTTTGAATGGATTGAATTCCATCTGACAGTTTTCTGCCCACCTCACTAGTCCATTGATATCTTCCTGCCGTCTATAGCTATCTTCCTCACTATCAACAACACGGCAATTTTTTGTATCATCTGCAAACTTCTTAATCATGCCCGCTACATTGATGTCTAAACTATTGGCTCATACCGCAAAAAGCAATGGATCTTGTATGAAATTTGCAGAACTCCAATGGAAACAGCCTTCCAGTCACAAAAACACCCAGTACACTTTGTTTCCTGCCATTGAGCCAATGTTGGATCAACCTTGCCACTTTCCCTAGGATCTCATTGTCTTATACTTTTTTGGCCGACCTGTCATTTGGGAACTTGTCAGTGGCCTTGCTAAAATCTATGTGGACTGCATCAAATACACTACCCTCATCGACCCTCCTCGTTACCTCCTTAAAAAATTCAATCAACTTACTCAACATGACCTTCCCTTGCCTCCCTTAACAGCCTTGAATTCATTGTTGCTTTTTTCTGTGAAGACAGTCGCAAATTAGTCCTTAGCAACCTTACCCCCGTCTCCTCACTCCACGCACAGTTTACCTTTTGGGTGCCGCCAATATGCCCTACTCTTTCCTTCGTTAGCCTTTCACTTTTTATGTATTCATAAAACATCTTTATTAGCAGAATATATTTTTCCTGAACACTGTTGAACACCATCTTAAATGTTTCCCATTGCTGCTCTACCTCATTGGTTGCCAATAATTTTGCCCATTTTATTTTCCCAAGTGCTATTCTTAGACCCTCAAATTCAGCATTTCTCCAATCTATTAACCTGATCTTTGTCATACCTATATCCTTCTTAATTAATATCTAAAAACGTATTATATTATGATCACTATTGCCTCGATTTTCCCATGTATTTACTTCTCTTATCTGCGCTGGGCTATAGTTCCCCGTTACTATATCCTATAGTCAATCCTCCCTTGTTGGTTTTTTACATATTGGGTTATAAAGGATTCCTGTACACTTTGTAGGAACTCCATTTATTTATGCCCTTTATCTACCTCTTCTGTCAAATTAATATCTGGGTAGTTGAAAGCCATGAATATGCATTTTGCTGATTTCCCTAATTTGCCTGCATATTTGCTCCTCGGGATAAAACGTAGGCCAGTGGTTATAGAGGTGATATGTGAACGTGACATGATGCGATTTAGGATATTGGCAGCAGAGTTTTGGATGAGCTCTAGTTTATGGACGCTTGTAACTGGTAGGCCATCCAGGAGTGTATTGGAATAGTCGAGTCAGGATTTAACATAGACTTGGATGAGGGTTTATGCAGCAGAATGGCTGAGGCAGTGGTGGTGACGGAGATATTATGGAGGCGGGAATAGACAGGCCCTGTGATTCAGAGGCTATGAGGTCGTAACTGAGCTTAGGGTCGAAGAGAACGCCGAGTTTGCGAACAGTCTGGTTCAGACTGAGATATTGACCAGGGAGGGGAACTCAGTTGGTAGATAGAGAATGGAGTTTGGAACGAGGACCGAAGACAATGGCTTTCCTATTATGAAGATTTAAATGACAACAATAATAATAGTGTCACGTGGTTCAGAGATCTAATTTCAAGATATAAAGACTTAACAGGGACACCAACAACAGCAGCAACGAGGGAAGAGTAAATTAAGAGAAGAGTTATACTGTTAGTAAAGGTTTGCAGAGAGAAGAGCTGGATACAGAAACTTACCATGGATCAACAAACACAACCAGAAGGAGGACTAAATGACAAGGACATTAATGCTGTAAAACATGGTTTATAGAATCAATTGCTGGATAGAGCGACTTACCAGGAACACCAACAGCAGCAAGGAGTGGATAGTAAATGCATTGAATGATCTGAAGTGCCAGCTGTATCCGAAATTCTAATGGTATATCATCATAATATTCAGAAAGTTCGTCAAATGCCCAGGAGAAACTCCTGCCCATTGTCGTAACATTCCAATCTACTGCTCGCAGATTCTGACCCATTGTTGTAACATTCCGAACTACTGTTCTCAGATTCCACCTCCCTCTCTGTGGACCAGCACAGTGATCCCTGTTAGTGCCGAAGATGTTGCTCTCACTGACACTACATAATATCACATTGAAAGGAGACCCTTATTAATAGAAGAGGGAAACCCTGCACTGATACAATTATGGTCAATCGAGACTGACATTACTTACAGTCACTGAACAAACAGCTTCAGTTAAACTGTGGAGACTGACATTAATTACAGTCACTGAACAAACAGCTTCAGTTAACCCGTGGAGACAGACATTAATTGCATTCACCGATCAAACAGCTTCAGTTAACCCCTTGCAATCCGACACTTCTTGTAACATGGTAAGTTAGAACATTTACCCGCTCCGGATGGGATGCATGAGGGTTGCTGAGGGAAGGAGTGGTGGAAATAGCGCAGCCTCTGCGCCATATACACTGCCTCATCAAACACTCTCAGGGCAGCTACAGCATGGGTTAGATACAGAATAAAGCGCCATATACATTGACTCATCAAACACTCTCAGGGCAGGTACAGCATGGGTTAAATAGAGAGCACAGCACCCTTTACACTCCCCCATCAAACACTCCCAGGGCAGGAATAACAACAGGGTTAGATATAGAGTAAAGCTTCCTCTACAATCTCCCATCAAAAACTCCAAGGGCAGGTACAGCACGGGTTAAATACGCAGTAGAAATCCCTCTACACTGTCCCAGCAATTCTGGCAGGTCAGGTATAGCATGGAGTTAGATACAGAGTAAAGGTCCCTCGAAATTGCCCCATCAAACTCTACCAGGGCATGAAAAGCATAGGTTTGATATAGCGTACACCTTCCTGTACATAGCCGCATCAAACACTCGTAGGACAGGTACAACACAGGTTAGATATAAAGTAAATCTCCATCTACGGTGCCCCCTTCTCGTTGTATGTGGGGCTCAGTAAAACACCGGGTGAGATCAGGCGAACTAAGCACAGGCAGGTGATGGAGCCTGTCATCTCCTGCTCTGTGTGTGGTGCTCAGTAACACACCCGGTGTGAGATCAGGATAACTCAGCACAGGCTGGCAATGGGCCCTGGGCCTCTCCTGCTCTGTGTGTGTGTGTGTGTGTGTGGTGGGGAGGGGGGGCGGAATCAGTACCACATGTCTAGTTTCCATCATTAGCAAAGTGTTGGAAGGTGTCGTCGACAGTGCTACCAAGCATCACTTACTCAACAGTAACCCACTCACAGATGCCAAGTTTGAGTTCCACCAGGGTCACTCGCTTTCATTACAGCCATGGTCCAAACATGGAAAAAGAGCTGAATTCCACACGTGAGTTGAGAGTGACTGCCTTTGACATCAAGGCAGCATTTGACCGGTTGTGGCATCAAGGAGCCTTAGTAATACTGAAGTCAATTGGCATCGGGGGGGAGGAGCGGGGTACTCTCCACTGGCAGGTGTCATACCTAGCACAAAGGACATGGTTCTGGTGGTTGGAGGTCAATCATCACAGTTCAGAACATCACCACAGGAGTTTCTCAGTGTAATGTCCTAAATCCAACCACCTTAAGCTGCTTCATCACTGACCTTCCTTCCAACATAAGGTCAGAAGTGGGCATGTTCTCTGATGACTGCACAGTGTTCAGTGCCATTCGCAAATCCTCAGATAATGTAGCAGCCCCTGCCTGCAAGCAGCAAGACCGAGATGACATTCAGGCTTGCGCTGATAATGGCAGGTAACATTCGCGCCACACAAGTGCCAGGCAATTACTATCTCCAACACGCCAGCATCCAACCAACACCCCTTGGCATTCAACGGCATTACCATCACCGAATACCCCACCGTCAGTATCCTGGGGGTCACTATTGATCAGAAACTTAACTGGACCAGCCACATAATTGCTGAGGTAACAAGATCATGTCAGAGGCTGGGTAATCTGCAGCGAGTTTCTCACTCTGGACACCACAAAGCCTTTCCAGTATCTACAAGGCATACGCCAGGCGTGTGATGGATAGCTTGGATGAGGGCAGTTCCCACAAATCTAAGGAAATTCGACACCATCCAGTTTAAAGCAGCCCACTTGATTGGCACCCCATCCACCACCTTAAACATTCACTCCCTCCACCACCGGCGTACAATGGCTGCAGTGTGTACCATCTACAAGATGCACTGCAGCAACTCGCCAAGGCTCCTTCGGCAGCACCTCCCAAACCCGCAACCTCTACCACCTAGAAGGACAAGGGCAGCAGGAGCATTGGAACACCACCACGTACAAGTTCCCCTCCAAGTCACACAACATCCCAACTTAAAATTATATCGCCATTCCTTCATCATCACTGGAACTCCCTCCCTAACAGCACTGTGGGAGTACATTCACCACACGTACTGCAGCAGTTCAAGAAGGCGGCTCACCACCACCTTCTCAAGGGCAATTAGGGATGGGCAATAATTCCTGGCCTTGCCAGCAATGCCAACATCACATGAGCGAATAAAAAACAAACAATTGTACAACGTTAGCAGTCTTACAGTCCTCTGGCAACACACCAGTAGCTACAGAGGGTTGGAAAATTATGGTCTGAGCTTCCGCTATTTGCCCTTTTGCCTCTCTTAACAGCCTGGAATGCCTCTCTTAACAGCCTGGCAGTCCTGGTGATTCAGAGGACCTGAGGTCGGAACACAGTTCAGGTACAAAGAGAACGCCAAGGTTGAGTCCAGCACTATGGGAGAACCTTCACCTCACGGACTGCAGCAGTTCAAATGGGCAGCTCATCACGACCTTCTCAATGGCAACTAGGGATTGGCAATAAAGGCTGGTATTGCCAGCGACGCCGACATGTCAGAGTCATAGAGTCATAATGGCACAAAAGGAGGCCATTCGGCACATCGAGTCCATGCCGGCTCTCTGTACAGCAACCCAGTCAGTCCCATTCCCCCGTTCTATCCCTCTAGCCCTGCAAGTTTATTACCCTCAAGTAACTATTATGTCTCCATTTGAAAACATTGAATGGCTCTGCTTCAACCACTTCCATCGGCAATGAGTTCCAGGTCCTCACCACTCGCTGCGTAAAAAGTTTTTCCCTCACATTCCCCCGAATCTCTTGCCCAAAACCTTAAATCTGTGTCCCCTAGTCCTTGTACCATCAACTAATTGGAACAAGCCGTCATAATCTTGAACCCCTCATTCAATTCACCCCTCAACCTCCCTTGCTCTAATGAAAACAAATCCAGCTTCTCTAACCTATCGTTGTAGTTAAGATCCCCCATCCCTGGAAGCATTCTGGTAAATCTCATCTGCACCCTCTCAAGGGCCTTCATATCCTTCCTAACATGTGGTGACCAGAACTGGACGCAAGTTCTGGCCTAACCAGCGCTTTATAAAGATTAAGCATAACTTCTCTGCATTTGTTCTCATTACCTCTATTGATGAAGCCCAAGATCCCGTATGATTTGCTAACCACTTTCTCAATATGTCCTGCCAGCCTCAGGGACCATTGCACATTAACTCCCATGTCCCTCTGTCCCTGCACACTCTTTGAAACTTTGCCCTAAACTATATATTGCCTCTCTCTGTTCCTTCTGACAAAATGCAGCAAATCACACATTAAATTTCATCAGCCACTTATCTGCCCATTCTGCTAGCCTTTCTATATCATGTTGAAGTCGATTAGTATCATCCTCACTGTTTGCCACACCCTCAGGTTTAGAAATTGTACTCTGTATTCCAATATCCAGTTAATTTATCTGTATCAAAAAAATCAGTGGCTCCAGCACCGACCCTTAGGGAACACCACTCTATACCATCCTCCAGTCATATAACCAGCCATTTAACACAACTCGCTGTTTTCTGTCCTTAAGCCAATTCCTTATCCAGGCTGCCAGTGTCCCACCTATTCCCTGAGCCTCAATTTTGTTAACCAGCCTCTATGTGGTACTTTATCAAACGCCTTTCGAAAATCCATGTAGACAACATCCATTGCATTCCCTTCATCAATCCTCTCTGTTACTTCATCAAAAAATTCAATTAGATTAGTCAAACACGATCTGCCTTTCACAAATCAGTGTTGGCTCTCCTTATTTAGCTTAAACCTCTCTAACTGTCCGTAAACTTGTTCCTTGATTATTGTTCTAAAAGTTTATCCACCACTGATGTTAAACTGACCAGCCTGTAGTTACTAGGATTATTAGGACACTCAGCTGATCAGGCTGCCTCTGTGGAGAGCGAGAGAAACAGAGTTAACCTTTCAGATCTGTGACCTTTTGCTAGAGCTGGAAACAGTTAAAGATGTAACAGACGTTAACCAGGTGCAGAAGCAGAATTGAAACAACTCCTGCCTTCCACCATATCACAGACCGGCCCTTTTGTTCTTTGTTCCCCTCTCACCTTTCCCTGCCTCTGCACCTGGTTAAAATCTGTTAAATCTCTAACATTTTCCATTTCTGTTGGAAGGTCTCAGACGTGAAACTTTAACTGTGTTTCTCTCTGTACAGATGCTGCCTGACATATTGAGCATTATCAGTTTCTGCTCTTTCTGTATTATTTAAAATAAAATGGTTTGTATTGTTCCTCTTTCTTGGTTGTCTTCCTAAGCGTCGTAATGATATTTTTATAAAGTCAATAAAAAGTATTAGGTAACTCCTGCAAATTCTCCCCTGCCCTCCCCCAGCTCTACAGCATGGTTGCATGTTTGTGTGAAGCTTCTCACTTCAGTCAATCGTTCAAAATCAATTATTGAGAAATTTCCATTTTAAAACGTTTTAAGCAATTCAGAGCCACCTTAAAAGCGTTTGGACTTCAGGACCAGGCTGAAACTTGTTTAGATGATGGGGAAATTAATTGTTGCTTGTTCCTTCCAAAATCATACCAGAAACGTAGGCTAAAGTTGATTCTAACGTTCATGTTTTGCGCAAAGATCAATAAGAATCTGTAAATTCTTTCACGTCTCATTGCAACTTTGACAGCAGAATTTGCTCCAAGTTTCTCTTTCCCTCTTCAATGGTGTTGTTAAGCATGCAACTAAAATAATCAAGTAAACTCTAATTGCAAACGGAACTCAAATAAGAAAGTGTATAAAATGGTACAGCTTGCTAAAAAGGCAGTGAGGTTATCTTTCCCCAGCCTTGGCGATGAGTTGGGATCAGTTTTACAGAAGTTGTCTCCTCTTTTTCTGCTGCCATTCCCTCCGTCTCTAACAGGCTCAAACGGGGCACAAATGTTTCCCCTCTCTCATAACATGATTTAAATAACCCTAATAAACTCTTTCAAAAAGGGGACAACATCTAGCAAAATACAACTGGAGCTTATCGCGGGATATTCAATATCACTTTCCTGTATTTTTAACCGGCTTTAAACAGCTTTCCGAATTTAAAATTAAAATGTCACCGGATGCCTGAAAATTGGTTGCTTTACCCTCCTTCCAGAGGCCATTGTACATGTGCTGCACCTCCGCCTGTGTTGCTCCAAAGGTGTTGCTCAGACCCCGGGAACCGACTAGAAGTGTCTGGAATGATGCATCTCTCTCCCCCCACTCTCTCTC
Organism: Somniosus microcephalus; assembly: GCF_052327205.1. Taxonomy (NCBI): domain Eukaryota; kingdom Metazoa; phylum Chordata; class Chondrichthyes; order Squaliformes; family Somniosidae; genus Somniosus; species Somniosus microcephalus. The sequence goes on along the minus strand of NW_028225181.1, from coordinate 39,853,192 downwards.
TCTCGCTGTGTGTCTTTCTCTCTCGCCCTCTCTCCCTCTGTTTCTCTCTCTATCGCCTTCTGTCCCTGTCTCTCTATCGATCTCCCGCTGTCCCTTTCTCCCTCTCTCTATCGCCCTCTGTCACTCTCGTTCTCTCTATCGCCTCCTGTCCCTATCTCTCTCTCCATCTCCCTCTGTCCCTGTCTCTCTCTCAATTCAATTCAATACAATTCAATTCAATTCAATTCAATTCAAATTGCTTTATTGGCATGACAAGATACATCTTATGTTGCCAAAGCACAGAAATACATGTATGATTGACCACATAACCACCGGTCTAGACATACAGTGTATAGACATGTGTACCCATGTATACATAGATATACACACATATAATATGCATATAATCTTTTCTTAGATTTAATGTGTCACTGGTTGTCCCTCTGCGTGTGGCAAGCTGTAACAAAGTTTGCCGCTATAGTTACACAATGGCCCAGAAATTCCAGAACGGGGCTTGCAGCGCGTGCAAGCCCCGTATTTGCACTTACCCCGCGCTCATGCCGATCAGCTTCTGGGACGCCTGAACTTGCAGAAATAGAAAGCACATTCCCGGGCAGCGTATGACGTCACGCCGCCCAGGAGTGCAGCCAGCGTGAAGCCAGGAGCGTGCAGTGTAAGTGAGACACGCCCCTTGAGGTCTCAGTTTCACTGGACATGCCCCCAATGTTTCTGTCAAGCTGTTAAGGATTTTTACATGCAAAGCAGCAGTTTAAATAGGTTTTTGGAAGTTTTTTGAAGATTTTGGTAACTTTTATAAACTTTTTAAAATGTTTACATTATTTTGAGTAATCTGAAGTAGTTTTAAAGAGAATTAAAGCAATTTAAAGACTTTTAAAAGCCCTAAAAGAATTCTTTTAATTCCATTTATTTATTTAGCAATGTCGTCGTCATACGTGTCTTCAGACTGTTCCCTTTGGGGAACTGTATGAAGTGGTGGAAGGATTTATGGCCATGATTAACGCTCATTCCGTGACCGTAACCATCTTTGAACCAGCCATTAGGGCGGTTAGTCCTATGGCGGGAGGGTTTTACGGGCTCCCACAAGCTGTACAAGGAGGGGGGGCCACCCACACCCATGGACGCTAATATCCCACTGGATGTCAACCCAGAATTTAGAGCCGGAGCTCTGACTCCACTTGCCGGGACTGTTTGGAGCGGGGTTCGAAACCCTCCCTGATCTGGCCCAGCGGCGGGGATCCTACCGCTATGACAAAGGCCCAATCCAATTAGCAACGTGAAATGGCAGCATAGGGCTCCAGTCACGGGGAGGGAAAAGGCGCAGGAAACGTATGGGTGTCACCTTTTGTGCGGAGTGGGCCTTTTGCGTAGCAGTAAGCATCCCCGCCGCTGGGCCAGAAGGAGTAGGGTTTTGAACCCCACTCCAGACAGTCCCGGCAAGTGGAGTCGTAGCTCCAACTTTAAATTCTGGGTGGACATCCAGCGGGATGCTTGCGTCCGTGGGTGTTGGTGGCCCCCCCCCATCAGATGGGCTGTGGGAGCCCGTAAAACCCGCCCGCCATAGGACTAACCACCCTAATGGCTGGTTCAAAGATGGTTACGGTCACGGAATGAGCGTTAATCACGGCCATAAATCCTTCCACCACTTCATACAGTTCCCCAAAGGGAACAGTGTGAGGATACGTACGATGATGACCTCTTGCGCAATGCACCTCCTTGGACCCTCAGTCGCAGATGCGAGGGGGCAAGTTGTGCAATTGTTAAATTTTTTATTTTATTGACATGTAAAATGTTGGCCCAGTAATTCCCTTCCAAATGCGCTAGTACGGTCGGGGTACTTACGCATCCGGCCGGATGAAATGCCGGTTTTCAGCATGCACAGTGCATGTGGGGAAAACCGGCATTTCCTGTCCTCTGAACGAAGGGGTTCAGAGGCAGAACGCGTGCGACTGCACAGGCAGCGCGTGCGCAGTATAATTCGCCGCTTTCATTAATGCTTTCAGTGAGGTCCAGTCATTACAACTTACACATGAAAAAAGCATGGGTACAGTTGCTCCAGAGGCTGCGGAGGAAGATATTTCTTATCGTGGAGCTTCTGAAAGTATGTATGTCTGTATATATTCCTTTGCGTGTTATGTATATATTCCTTTACTTATGTGTATGAATGTATTATTTAATTATGACTTTCAGAGAAAGTAACTTATTGGAAAATCATAATTAAAAATATACATTCATACACATTAGTAAAGGAATATAAAACATACATACATATGCGTAAAGGAATATATGTGGACATACATACATAACTCATTCTCACATTCCATTCACACAGCCACAATTGCTCCTTCTACCTACCGTTCTGAAAACCCGTTTAAAAAAAAAAAATTAAAGTTTAAAACTTAGTTAAAATTTCTTAAAATAACTTCCCTCCCTTTCCCAAACCTAAATATTGCATTTCATAAGCTCCTCCATAAAATATATCTCCTTCCCCAGCCAATGAACAACTTTACACTTTCTTTTTTCAAGTGCAAGTTCTAGGGACTTACCCTCACTGAATCCATCAGTGAAATCTACAAAGTTCACTGCGCAAGCACTGCCTGTGCAGTCGCATGCGCTGTGAATAGACCTCGGGTCTGGAAATGCCGGCGTTCCCCGCATGCGCTGTTCCTGCTGAACGCTGGCATTTCCAACGGCCAGATGCGTGAGTAACCCGACCGTACTCACGCTTCTGGCCTGGAATTTCTGGCCCATTTTCTTTGTTCCCCCAATACATATGGGAGTTTCTGGTGGTCATTCAGGTTTTTGAATTCAGGGCATATTTTTATGAATTTTGGGTAGAAAGTCTCCCTTATGTCCTGATAGTTCCCGCAAGTTGTGAAGAAGTGCATCTCTGTCTCCACCACTCCCTGACTGTGGTGAGGGCATATCCTGTCCTCTGTTAGCAGCCAGGTCTGCCTGTGTCTGCCTTTTTCGATGGCCAGGCTATGTTCACTAAGTCTGTACATTGTCAAGGCTTTTCTCAGTTTGCTATCCTTTACCATGGTCAGGTATTCAGCCATGGTGTATTGTCTGTTTAGGGCCAAATAGCAATCGAGTTTGTTTTGGGTTTTTGTTGTTTCTGTCTCTCGTTGCCCTCTGACCATCTCTATCTCTATCTATCTCTCTATCGCCATCTGTTCCTGCCTCTCTTTCTCCATCTTAGACTCTATGTGTCTGACTCTCTCTCCCTCTGTCCCTGTTTCTCTCTCTTAAACTTCCACTGTCCCTGTCTCTCACTGTCTCTCCCTCTGACGCTGTCTCTCACTTTTTCTCCACCTGACCCTGTTTCTCGCACTCTCTCCCTCTGACTCTCTGTCGCTGTCTCTCTTGCTCTCTCCCTCTGACCCCCCCTCTCTCTGTATCGCTCTCTGTCCCTGTATCTTTCTCTCTATCGCCCTCTGTCCCAGCCTCTCTATTTATCTCCCCCTCTCTCTCTATCCCTCTGACCCTGTCTTTTGCTTTCCCTCCCTCTGAGCCTGTCTGCCACTCTCTCTCTCTCATCCTGTCTTTCACACTCTCTCCCTCTGATCCTGTCTCTCGCGCTCTCTCCCTCTGACGCTCTCTTGCTCTCACTGTCTCTGACCCTGCCTTTTGCAAACTCTCCCTTTGACCCTGTCTCTCTCCCTCTCTCCCTCTGACTCTATCTGTCTCTGTCGCTCTCTCTCTGTCTCTCTCTCTCTGTCCATGTCTCTCTCTCTTTATCTCCCTGTCTCTCTATCTCCCTCTGACACTGTCACTTGCTCTATCTCACTCTGTCCCTGTCTCTCGCTCTCGTTCATTCTGACCCTGTCTCTTGCTCTCACTCTTCCTCTGACTCTCACTCTCGCCTTCTGTCTCTGTGTCTCTCTCTGTCCCACTCTCTCAGTCCCAGTCTCTGTCTCTCTCTGTGCCAATCTCTGTCTCTATCTCAATGTCTGTCTCTCTCTCTCTCCCTCTGGCTCCTTATTTCACTGTCTCACTCTCACTCTCTCTCCATCTGTCTCCTTGTTTCACTGTCCCTTTCTTAACAGAACATCACAGCAAAAGGAGAAGCAGTGAATCAGTGTCGTTTCAGGAAACAGATTTCCTCCCCTTTTTTTAAAACATTTGAAATCCAGTCAATGTTGTAGAATGAGCAGAATTATTTCCCTCTTAGGGGAAATGCTCCTTGACAATGCTTTCCTATTTGTGCACTTGTGATAGTGAAGGTGCTCACATCAAACTCCAGCTCCAATAAGCTGTTCACAGTTAACTGAATGCCCTTCGTTTCTTAGCTCAGTGAAATCCTGAGCAATAACTGCCTGCAGGTTTCAGAAGAGAAGATTAAATGAGGCCCTGTCGGTGGGTGTGAAAGATTTTTCTTACCGCTATTGCAAGAAGTGCAGGTAATCTCTCTCCCCAGACTTACTCTCCCCAGCCTCGCTCACTCCCCAGTCTCTCGCTCCCTCCACCCCCACATCTCTCTCCCGTCACAGAATCATAGAATCATGGAAATTTACAGCACAGAAAGTGGCCATTCGGTCCATCTTGTCCGTGCTGGCCGACAAAGAGCTATGCACCCTCATCCCGCTTTCCAGTACTTATACCAGCACTTCAAGCGCATATCTAAGTACCTTTTAAATGTGATGTTGGTCTCTGCCTCTACTAGCCTTTCAGGCAGTGAGTTCCAGGTGAACTCTCCAGGTGAAAAATATTCTACTCACATCCCCTCTAAACCTCCTACCAATTCATTAACTCTATGCCCCCTGGTTATTGACTCTACTGCTAAGGGATATAGGTCCTTCCAATCCTCTCTGTCTAGGCCCCATATAATTTTATACACCTCAATTATGTCTCACCTCATCCTCCTCTGTTTAAAAGAAAACAATCACAGTCTATCCAATCTTTCCTCATAGCCAAAATTCCCCAGGCCAGGCAACATCCTCGTAAACCTCCTCTTCATGCATTCTCTCCCCCTCAGTCTCTCTCTCCTTAAGGGCAGTTAAGAGTCAACCACATTGCTGTGGGTCTGGAGTCATATATAGGCCATAGTGAGTAAGGACAGCAGATTTCCTTCCCTGAAGGACATTGGTGAACCAGATCGGTTTTTGTGACAATTCGGCAATTTCATGGTCACCATCTCTGATGCTAGCTTTTTATTCCAGATTTATTTAATTAACTAAATTTAAATTCCCCTGCTGCCGCAGTTTGATTTGAACTGCATGATCATGGCCATATGGCCTATTCCTGCTGCTACTTATTATGCTCTTATTAACGCGCTTCCTCCAGAGCTCTTTCACTTCCAGACTTGCTTAGCTCACGCTGCCCAACAATCAGCCACTCCTGCACCAGCGCACTGGGCCACTCTTATATCAACAGCAGACAATCAGCCGTGCCCTGCATTGTGGGTACGGGAGCCACCAGTGGTGCTCCCATCAGAAAGTTATCTTTTCTGATGCGATTGAGATTAGGAAAATAGGAACAGGAGGAGGCCATTCAACACCGCTAGCCTGTTCTGCCATTCAATTAAATCATGGCTGATCTGTATCTTAAATCCAACTACTCGCCTTGGTTCTTTACTTCTTATACCTTTGCCTAACAAAAAACTATCAACCTCAGTCTTGAAATTTACAATTGACGCCCAGCCTCAACGGTTGTTTAATGGAGATTGTTACAGATTTCCACTCCCCTTTGTGTGAAGATGGGCTTCCTGACCTGGGGGTGGGGAAAAGAGCTTTTGACTCTTTTAACTGCCAAATTAACGACTGTGTCATCAATCGGAATCAATTTAACAAAGATGCCCCTTCACGGACAGTAATCTCCAAATTATATGTAAAACTTAATGGGCCAGTAATTCCAGTCCCAACGCGTGAGTACAGATGGTGTACTCACGCGTGGGCCCGTTGGAAGTGCCGGATTTCAGCATGCACAGCGCATGCGCGGGAAACCGGCATTTCCTCTCCATTGAACCAAGGGGTTAAGAGGTCCAACGCGTGCGCACAGGACTCTGCGCGCACGCGTTGAACTTTCTTCTTTTTGACAGGTTTGCGCGTATGCAAGGGACTGAACTTTTTAGAGATGAAAAAAGGAGGCGTAAGGAGTGGATTCTTGCAGGTAAGTGGTCTATTATTTAAAATTATTACATTTTTTCCACAGCTTCATTGTTTTTAGGACTTTACAGTAAGGTAGGTTTATTTTTAGACCCGATTTCGTGAAAAAAAGTTTTCAAAAATTTTATTAATTGTTTTAAATAGTTTTTTAAAGTTATTTATAGTTTATTTAATTATTGGGATGTTTTTGAAAATTTTAATTAAAGTTAAACTAGTCTTTTGGGCGCCCGTACTTTTCATGAGTTTGACAGTCTTTACTATCAAACTCATGAATGAGTTTCCCCTCCCCTGATTGGCTGCAGAGTACTCACCTGATCCCAGCTGGCACATCGCACTAACTACACCGCTAGATCAGGCAAGCACGTCACACTGACATCTGAACCGGGCCAGTGACAGGAAATGCACGCAGGCCCGGGCTTCAGATGTCGGTGCGCAGGGTGAGTGCACATCGGGGGCTTGCACGTGCGGCAAGCACCTGATCATAATTTCTGGCCCATTAAATTAAAACTTGATGTTGCTCTATGTCTACAATGTGCTCCAGTCCCTCCAATGCCCAACAGTTGTGGAAGAAAAGCGCATTTGGATCAGCAAAGTGCGCGGCAGAATTAAATAAAATAAAACTAAACCCAAGAGGTCAGTGCACGCTGGGTCATGGAGAACGCCATTAACACCCAGCACATAGGCAGGTGGTGAGAGAATCAACACGCGGGAATAACCTACTTGACCTCGTCCTCAGCAAGCTACTTGTCCCAGATGCATCTGTTGATGACAGTATTGGCAGGTCCTTGTGGAGACCAAATACTGTCTACACACTGAGGATGCCCACCAACATGCGTGTTGTGTGGCACTACCACTGCGTTCAGTGGGATAGATTCAAAACAGATCTAGTAGCTCTAAATTGGACATCAATAAGGCTCTGTGTGCCATCAGCTGTAGCAGATTTGCATTCCAGCAAAATCTGTAAACTCTTGGCCCTCGACCCTCCGTCTCCATCAAGGCAGACAAGCAACCCTGTTCAATGAGTGAAGTAGAATATCCAACCTGTCCAATTAGCATCATATTAGCCTACACTCAAAATCAGCAAAGTGAGGCATCAAAAGTACTACGTGAGCCACCTTCCAATTTCAGGGAACAAACCCTGATACAATTGGACTGTTGAAGAGATGGACGAGTGGCTCACAGAGCATCTGTCCCATCTCTTTAACACCCTTGCGTGGATATCACCTGGACCTTGAGCGCCGTCTATTTTCAGATTTCCTATTTTACCCACGATGAAAATCCCATTCTATTTTAATATTTTTGATGATATTGTCGGCAGCACATCCCACAGCTGGAATCTGAGCATCATCCACAGGAGTGTGAACTGATGCAAAATAGTCATTTAACAGCACTGTCATAACCTGGGAATCTGTTTCAATCTGTCCTGAACTGTCTTTCAGTGGCACTAAACCATCTTTAACGCTCTTCTGACTCCTGGATGTAGCTGGAAAATCTTTTGCTATTATTTCCACAATTGTTCAGCATCTTCTTTTCCAAAGATCTCTTCGCTTCTCCAATGGCTGCTCGTGTCTCCCTCAACTGTGGGTGATATTTGTCCCAATTATCCTGTAAACTGATTGCATCTTGATCTGAACTGGGTGTGATGAAATATTCCATTCACCACTGCCTGTGACTGAGATCGGTTTCAGTGTCATTTCCCTTCCCCCAGACCTCATTGTATTGTGTACTGGAATGTGCTGTATTGTATACTGGAATGTGCTGGAATGTGCTGTGTGTAGGGCTCCGCCCATACCTGGCCCCGCTTGTAAGCTAGTTCAGTCTGGCCTCAGTCTCCAGAAGGAAGACATCTCTCTCTCTTACGTGTTACGTTCTAAGTTAATAAAAGCCTTGTTTTTGTTCTGCTAACTTCGAGTCTCGGAATTATTGAGGCACATCAATTTTATTAACTTATTTTTCAACGCTATGGATAAACTCCTGAAACCCGAACGTTTGGATTTGGATCAACATGCTCCGGACGCATCAGCACGCTTGGGACACTGGTTTGAGTGTATGGAATTCTTCCTGGATAATTCCGCAGCCGTCAAAGACGCTACGGACGCTGCGAGGATGAGACTCGGAATTCTGCGGAATTGCGTAAGCCACCGGGTTTACCCCCCCATCCAAGACGCTGAGACGTACCTGGCCGCCTGCGACATCTTAAAGGCGCATTACCAGCAGCCTATGAATGAGGTGTATGCTAGGCACCTGCTCGCTACCCGCGCACAGCGACCTGGGGAATCGGTGGAGGAGTTCCTAAGCACCCTGAAAATGCTTGGCAAAGACTGCAAGTGCCGAGATGTAAAAGCTGCAGTGTACACTGACGAGCTTGTTCGCGATGCCTTCATCACAGGCCTCAGCTCCACTTACATCCGGCAAAGACTGCTGGAAAAAACGGGGTTGGACCTGAAACAGGCTGCGGACACGGCGCGATCCCTGGATGTGGCCCAGAGAAACTCGGACGCCTACTCTTCAGCCCGCGCCGTCCATGCCGCCACGTGTGCACCGAGGGCGCCGCCATCTTGGAAGGCATCTTCCCCACCCGACTGCCCGACACCGGCTGGGCCCCGCTCTCCCCCCAGAAGCCCTACGACAGCCGCGACGCATCAGGGACCCAACTGCTACTTTTGCGGGCAGCCAAAGCACACCAGAAACCTGTGCCCGGCGAAAGGCACCACCTGCTTTAAGTGCGGTAAGAAGGGGCACTTCGGGAAGGTGTGCAGAGGGAACCCCGCCGGAAAACCAACCGCCGGAAAACCCGCCACCGCCGCGTGTGCGCCGTGGGAGCGGCCATCTTGGATGCCATCTTGCCCGACCTCGTGGGGTCCGCCATCTTGTGAGCAGACAGCGTGGACGCCATCTTGTATCGATCAGGGCCCTACAGTGGCATCGGTCACAGTGGACCAGGCCAGGCCGCACCCGCTATCCAGATCAATGGTGGACATCGAGGTAAACGGGTGCCGGGTTAAATGCTTAATTGACAGTGGAAGCACGGAGAGCTTTATCCACCCAGAACTGGCACAACAACTCTCCCTAAAGGTGGTCCCTACTCAGGGTACCATCTCTATGGCTGACAAAACCCAGACATCGACCATTCTGGGTTACTGCACGGTACAATTGTGCGTTAACGGAACTGTATATGATAATTTTAAAGTATTAATCATGAAGAACCTATGTGCGAGCATGATCTTGGGCCTGGATTTCCAGTGCAACCACCAAAGCATCACGCTCAAGTACGGTGGGTCCCAGCCGCCCCTCACAGTGTGCGGTCTGGCTACCCTGAAGGTAAAGCCACCTTCGCTATTCGCGAACCTTACCCCTAACTGCCGGCCAATAGCAACCAAAAGCAGGAGGTACAGCTGGGAGGACAGGCGGTTTATCGCAACCGAGGTAGACAGGCTCCTGAAAGAGCGCATTATTGAACGCAGCAACAGCCCGTGGCGCGCCCAAGTGGTAGTGGTAAGGGGTAGCGAGAAGAAACGGATGGTGATCGACTATAGTCAAACGATCAACTGGTACTCCCTACTAGACGCCTACCCGCTACCCCGCATATCAGAAATGTTGAACCAAATCGCCCAATACCGGGTGTTCTCCACCATCGACCTCAAGTCAGCGTACCACCAGCTCCCTATCAGACCAGAGGACCGCCCGTACACCACCTTCGAGGCGAACGGACGCCTCTACCAATTCCTCAGAGTCCCCTTTGGGGTGACGAATGGGGTCTCGGTCTTCCAGAGGGAGATGGACCGCATGGTCGATGACCACCACTTGCAGGCAACCTTCCCCTACCTCGACAACGTCACCATCTGCGGTCACAACCAGCAGGATCACGACTCGAACCTCGAGAGGTTCCTGAAAACCGCACAAAAACTCAACCTCACCGACAACGAGGACAAGTGCATTTACAACACCACGCGCCTCTGCACACTAGGCAGCGTGGTGGAGAATGGGGAAATAGGACCAGACCCCGACCGATTGCGCCCCCTACGGGAGCTGCCCCTGCCCAACACTCCCAAAGCCCTGAAAAGGTGCCTGGGGTTATTTTCTTATTATTCCCAATGGGTCCCCAACTATTCCGACAAAGCCCGCCCCCTCTTGAAAGCATCCTCTTTCCCGCTCTCTGCTGAGGCCCACGCCGCCTTCAAAAGCATTAAGCAGGATATTGAGCGGGCCACGCTACAGGCAGTGGACGAGAACACTCCATTTCAAGTGGAAAGTGATGCGTCTGACTTCGCCTTGGTGGCCACCCTCAACCAGGCGGGGCGGCCCGTAGCTTTCTTCTCGAGGACCCTCCAAGGGCCCGAGATCAGACGCTCCTCCGTGGAAAAGGAGGCCCAAGCCATCGTGGAGGCAGTGCGCCACTGGCGCCACTACCTAGCCGGCAAACGCTACACCCTACTTACCGACCAGCGGTCAGTAGCGTTTATGTTCAATAATAAACAGAGGTGGAAGATTAAAAATGATAAGATTCTTAGGTGGCGGATCGAGCTCTCCACCTTCGAGTACAACATCATTTACCGGCCAGGGGCCCTTAACGAATCCCCTGACGCCCTCTCACGAGGGATGTGTGCCAGCGCCACCGGGGATTGGCTACAGACCCTCCACAACGACCTCTGCCACCCAGGGGTCACGCGGCTGTTCCACTTCATAAAGTCCCGTAACTTACCCAACTCGATTGAGGAAGTTCGGTCCCTGACCAGGAACTGCCGCACTTGCGCTGAGTGCAAGCCTCGGTTCTACCGCCCAGATAGAGCCCACTTAATCAAAGCTACACGGCCCTTTGAGCGGCTCAGCTTAGATTTCAAGGGCCCCCTCCCGTCCGTCGACCGCAATGTTTACTTCCTGAACATTGTGGACGAATACTCCCGGTTCCCATTCGCCTTCCCCTGCCCAGACATGACCAGCGCCACGGTCATTAAATGCCTCAACAGCCTGTTCTGCCTGTTCGGTATGCCGAGCTACATCCATACGGATAGGGGGGCGTCCTTCATGAGTGAAGAGCTACGCCAGTACATGCTGTCCAAGGGCATCGCCACGAGCCGTACCACCAGCTACATCCCCCGGGGTAACGGCCAAGTGGAGCGAGAGAATGGGACAGTATGGAAAGCAGTCACTCTAGCTCTAAGGACCAAGGGCCTCCCTATCTCCCGCTGGCAGGAAGTCCTCTCGGATGTGCTCCATTCGATATGGTCGCTATTGTGTACGGCCACTAATACCACGCCCCATGAACGAATGTTTGTCTTTTCCCGGAAATCCACCTCAGGCATATCCATGCCGTCATGGCTCTCCACCCCAGGTCCGGTACTCGTGCGAAGGCATGTGAGGGGCCACAAGATGGACCCTCTCATGGAGCTAGTACACCTACTCCACGCCAACCCCCAATACGCATATGTCTGGCACGCCGACGGAAGGGAGGACACCGTGTCCATAAAAGACGTCGCCCCAGCCGGCATCAACAACAACCATGGCAATAGCGGCAACGACGATCAAAGCAACTCTTACCCACCCACTACCCTTTCATCACCCCCGGAAGAACACCGACCAACGGCACCCCCACCAACTACCCCTTCAACGACCCTGGCGGCACCCCCGGCAGAGACCCAGGAGGCTACCGGGGACACCCAGCCGACACCCGCGGCACCGCAACAGCCACGTCGGTCGCAGAGGACTATCAAACCCCCGAACAGACTAAATCTATAGAAGGGGTGAATGTGATGAAATATTCCATTCACCACTGCCTGTGACTGAGATCGGTTTCAGTGTCATTTCCCTTCCCCCAGACCTCATTGTATTGTGTACTGGAATGTGCTGTATTGTATACTGGAATGTGCTGGAATGTGCTGTGTGTAGGGCTCCGCCCATACCTGTCCCCACTTGTAAGCTAGTTCAGTCTGGCATCAGTCTCCAGAAGGAAGACATCTCTCTCTCTTACGTGTTACGTTCCAAGTTAATAAAAGCCTTGTTTTTGTTCTGCTAACTTCGAGTCTCGGAATTATTGAGGCACATCAATTTTATTAACTTATTTTTCAACACTATGGATCAACTCCTGAAACCCGAACGTTTGGATTTGGATCAACATGCTCCGGACGCATCAGCACGCTTCGGACACTGGTTTGAGTGTATGGAATTCTTCCTGGACAATTCCGCAGCCGTCAAAGACGCTACGGACGCTGCGAGGATGAGACTCGGAATTCTGCGGAATTGCGTAAGCCACCGGGTTTACCCCCTCATCCAAGACGCCGAGACGTACCTGGCCGCCTGCGACATCTTAAAGCTAGTTCAATCTGGCCTCAGTCTCCAGAAGGAAGACATCTCTCTCTCTTACGTGTTACGTTCTAAGTTAATAAAAGCCTTGTTTTTGTTCTGCTAACTTTGAGTCTCGGAATTTTTGAGGCACATCACTGGGTTCAGTGTAAGTCAGTTCGGGGAGTCAGGAATCATTCAGCCCTAGACGTACACTGGCAGGAAAATCCCAGATGGTTCCTTAGTGAGGAATCCCCTGGTTCCTCGCCATATATTTGTCAGGATGCCGAACCGCAGCTTTCTTAAAGTCCACTCCTGGAGGCCCCACTCCCTGAGCCTACAACCTTCAGCATGGTCAGTGGTGGACTTCCGCAGCGGGAGTGATCCCAGAGTAACTGTCGGAATCGCATTCCCGTGGATGTTCCAGGTCATGTACTTTTGGTAATCCTGGTCTCTAACGTGCGCACATGAATATAACAGGGAAATACTGAAAACACACTGTAGATCCTTCTTTATCTGGAGGGGAAACGTATGTAGTACAATTGTGCAAGACTATTCTAAAGGTGGTGTTCCGCCCCAGTCACTGTTTCCCCTCCAGTACCTTTGCCAAGTGGTAATTCTGAGCTGTGAGCCAATACTGAAGGTGCTGCGTGATGGTAGGTTTCGGCCCCAGTCATGGTTTTCCCTCTTGTACCTTGCTAAGCAGTAATTCTAAGCTGTGAGTCGAATCAGCGATCTGCCAGCATTTCGACCATGGGGAGCAGCACAGCCGCAATCCCTGGCTGAATCTGTCAGGCAAAGCTGTGCCAATGGCAGCACAGCAACAACAACTTGCATTTACATAACGCCTTTAACGTAGTAAAACACCCCAAGCTCTTCACAAGACCGTCATCAGCTAAAAATTGTCACTGAGCCAAAGGAGAGATTAGAACCTGTGACCAAGAGCATGGTCAAAAAATTTATGTTCTCGAAGTCTGACGGTACGGCCACCAATGGTGGAGCAAAGGGAGTGGCGTTGCACAAGTGGCCAGATTTAGAGGAGTGTAGAGTTCATAGAATCCTAGAATGATACAGCAGAAAATGAGACCAGTCGCCCAATGGTGCCTGTGCTGGCTCTTTGAAAGACCTTTTCAATTTAAGGCCTATCCCCTGCTCTTTCCCCATAGGCTTAGCACTGCTATTTTTTCCAATGTAATTATTTACCCAATTTCCTTTGGAGGTTATTACTGAATTTGCTTCCACCACACTTCCAGGCAGTGCATTCCAGGTCATAAGAATTTGCTGCATGAATTTTTTCCCCTCCTGTCACCTCCGGTTCTTTCACTAATTACCTTAAATCTGTGTCCTCTGGTTACAGACCCTACTGACACTGCAAACAGTTTCTACTTATTAAGATGTTTCTAGGGCTGGAGGAGGTCAAAGAGATAGGGAGGGATGAGGGCATGGAGTGATTTGAGCAGGAGGATAAGAATTTTAAAGGCTAAAGTCATCAGCCGTCTCTCCCAGTACAGAATGTGACTCACTACTAACAGGAAGGATGTTACTTTAATTCCTAAAGGTGCAGAAAGGTGAGACATTGTCCGTCTAATAATCACAAACTGATGCATAATGCGGGGAAATCAATCTCTGTACCTTTAACTCATAATAGGAACTCCAGAAAAAGATAATGCTGACAAATATTAAACAGTTTCCTTGACAAAAGGCATCTCGAATTACCTTTTAAAAGATAAATAGATTGACAGGGATTCACACTGACTCACCTGACTGGCCGAATCAAGTACCGTGATTGGTTGCATAACACGCAGCTCCCTTGGTCCTCCGGCCTCTGAGCTCTCTTCCTGTTCCTTCCCAAGGCAATCCATCACCACTCACCAACATTACACTGCCAGATGAGCTTCAGGGGCTCAGAAGAAGAAAATAAATGAGACCTTGAATCTGAGTTGGGAAATATAATTAGAGAAACATGATTCAACTTATAAACTAAACCATTTCAAATAAATTCAAATGAATTGTTGTAACTAATATCTGTGTTTTGTGCCAAATGTGAAACAAGTGAAGTCTGGGCTGTGCAGGAGTCTTTGTGCTCGGTTACACTGCGTGTCCCTGGCTCTCCGCTCCAAGTGCACTTCTTTCAGCTCACGGTCTCATTCACACATCCAACTGACTGGATTAACCTCGCCCTTCTAAAACCCTTCACAGAAATATCAGCATACGGTGTTTAGTTGTGATAAACCTTTAAAAAACACTGATTAAGCTTCAGCTTGAGTGTTGTGTTCATTTTCGTGTACCACATTTTGGGAAGGATGTCCAGGAGAGGGTGCAGAGGAGTTTTACTAGAATGGTACCAGGAATGAGGGAATACAGTTCTGTGGAGAGAGCCTGGAGAAGCTGGAGCTGTTCTCCTTAGAGTAGAGAAGATTAAAAATAAATGTGATTGATGTGTTCAAAATCATGAATCGTTTTGATAGAGTGAATAAGGATAAGATGTTTCCACTGGCAGAACGGCCAGTGACCAGAGGACCTAGATTTAATTTGATTGGCAAAAGAACCAGAGGCGCCACGAGGAAACACTTCCTTTACACAGCGAGTTGTTGTGATCTGGAATGCACAGCCTGAAAGGACACTGGAAGATATTTCAATATTAACTTAGAAAAGGGAATTGGATTATTTTTGAAGGGATATCATTTACAAGTCTATGCAGAAAGAGCAGGGGAGTGGGATTAATTGGACAGCTCTTTCAAAGAGCCAACACAGGCACGATCGGTCGAATGGTCTCCTTCTGTGCTGTATCATTCTATGATTCTAAGATGTAATGTTGGGCAGATGCTGCTGACAGACTGAGAACAATAGATTGTTCACATCAGAAGCACGGATACGATCTTTTAAAGAGCACAGGAGTACATTTACCAATATATCTAAACTAGAGTGAGGAGAGAGAGAGAGCTGGGAGAGCATTTGTGTAACCAGGACTCGCGACACTGTGAGGCCCCTGACCAGATATCAATGTCGCAGACAATGACTGCGATGGTACCTCTATTTAAATTGAATGTCAAGAATCAACATGTGTGTGTATGTCGGAGGAATGGTGTTGTCTGTATTCTGGGCAGAGATATTAATTGCCCATTGCACATTACTAACATGGGAGGGATTGACCCTGTGGATATTTTCTGTCAAACAATCAGTGATCAGGAACGTGTGAGTTAATCCACTTTAGGCCTGAGAAAGATAGATCAGTGTATTTTCTAAATGGTGAGCATCTCGGAACTGTGGAGGAGCCAAGAGATTTAGGGATCGCTGTACAAAAGTTACTCCCATATCAGAGACATATCGCTCTATATCAGGGACAAATCCATTCCATATCAGAGCCAAATCCCACCCATGTATATTTGATCAATAATGGACACTGAGTGTTAGCGAGGGAATTATAATATACTCCATGTGTCAGCCACTTTTACTGATACCAGGCTTTTCATGCTCAGATTTTTAAACTTGAATTCAAATTCTCAAATTTCCAAGGGTGGGATTTGAACTCTGGTTCGCTGGATCAATCGTCCAGTGACATAATCACTACGCAACCGTACCCTCAGTGATCTCAATCTTTTTGTCGCACCTGATTGCACAGTGTTACAGTATTAAAAGGCTGACTGACATTCAATCTCACTCCCAACCAACTCATTTTCAAGGCCTGGTCCCCGATAGTTTCATCAAAATCCATTCTCCCCAGATTGCCGAATCTGTGAATCCTCGACGGCTAATTCCAGCAGACAAGGAAGTAACTCGCTGCCACACTGCACCCATTTTTATTTCTGAGTCCGCCTGAAATTTCCATCCGCTGTAGTTAACAGATTTCATTGTAGTATGCACTGTGTGGCAGGCAGTACAATGCCAGGCTTCAAAAGGTGTGAGCTTGTTTGTCAGAGGCTGCTCAGAGACTGAGAAGAATGAACTGTCCAGATCAGCAGCTCTGATAAGATCTGCTGAAGCTCACAGCTTCACATTTCACAACTAATGCAAACTAGAATGAGGAGAGACAGAGACAGAATGTTTAGGGTTATAGAAACATGGAAACATAGGAACAGGAAGAGACAATCCAGCCCCTCAAGCCTGCTCCAGCATTCTATCAGATCATGGCTGGTCTGAAACTTAATTCCATCTACCCGCCTTGGTTCCGTACTCTCAATACACTTCACCAACAAAAGTCTATCAATCTCAATACACTTCACCAACAAAAGTCTATCAATCTCAATACACTTCACCAACAAAAATCTATTAATCTCAATACACTTCACCAACAAAAATCTATCAATCTCAATACACTTCACCAACAAAAGTATATCAATCTCAATACACTTCACCAACAAAAGTCTATCAATCTCAATACACTTCACCAACAAAAGTCTATCAATCTCAATACACTTCACCAACAAAAATCTATTAATCTCAATACACTTCACCAACAAAAGCCTATCAATCTCAATACACTTCACCAACAAAAATCTATCAATCTCAATACACTTCAGCAACAAAAGTCTATCAATCTCAAGACACTTCACCAAAAAAAGTCTATCAATCTCAATACATTTCAGCAACAAAAGTCTATCAATCTCAATACAATTCACCAACAAAAATCTATCAATCTCAATACACTTCACCAACAAAAGTCTATCAATCTCAATACACTTCACCAACAAAAATCTATTAATCTTAATACACTTCACCAACAAAAGTCTATCAATCTCAATACACTTCACCAACAAAAGTTTATCAATCTCAATACACTTCACCAACAAAAGTCTATCAATCTCAATACACTTCACCAACAAAAGTCTATTAATCTCAATACACTTCACCAACAAAAGCCTATCAATCTCAATACACTTCACCAACAAAAATCTATCAATCTCAATACACTTCAGCAACAAAAGTCTATCAATCTCAAGACACTTCACCAAAAAAAGTCTATCAATCTCAATACATTTCAGCAACAAAAGTCTATCAATCTCAATACACTTCACCAACAAAAATCTATCAATCTCAATACACTTCACAAACAAAAGTCTATCAATCTCAATATACTTCACCAACAAAAATCTATTAATCTCAATACACTTCACCAACAAAAGTCTATCAATCTCAATACACTTCACCAACAAATGTCTATCAATCTCAATACACTTCACCAACAAAAGTCTATCAATCTCAATACACTTCACCAACAAAAGTCTATCAATCTCAATACACTTCACCAACAAAAATCTATTAATCTCAATACACTTCACCAACAAAAGCCTATCAATCTCAATACACTTCACCAACAAAAATCTATCAATCTCAATACACTTCAGCAACAAAAGTCTATCAATCTCAAGACACTTCACCAACAAAAGTCTATCAATCTCAATACACTTCACCAACAAAAATCTATTAATCTCAATACACTTCACCAACAAAAGCCTATCAATCTCAATACACTTCACCAACAAAAATCTATTAATCTCAATACACTTCACCAACAAAAGTCTATCAATCTCAATACACTTCACCAACAAAAATCTATTAATCTCAATACACTTCACCAACAAAATGCTATCAATCTCAATACACTTCACCAACAAAAATCTATTAATCTCAATACACTTCACCAACAAAAGTCTATCAATCTCAATACACTTCACCAACAAAAATCTATTAATCTCAATACACTTCACAAACTAAAGCCTATCAATCTCAATACACTTCACCAACAAAAGCCTATCAATCTCAATACACTTCACCAACAAAAGTCTATCAATCTCAATACACTTCACCAACAAAAATCTATTAATCTCAATACACTTCACCAACAAAAGTCTATCAATCTCAATACACTTCAACAACAAAAGTCTATCAATCTCAATACACTTCACCAACAAAAGCCTATCAATCTGAAGACACTTCACCAACAAAAGTCTATCAACCTCAATACACTTCACCAACAAAAGTCTATCAATCTCAAGACACTTCACCAACAAAAGTCTATCAATCTCAATACACTTCACCAACAAAAGTCTATCAATCTCAAGACACTTCACCAACAAAAGTCTATCAATCTCAAGACACTTCACCAACAAAAATCTATCAATATCAATACACTTCAGCAACAAAAATCTATCAATCTCAAGACACTTCACCAACAAAAGTCTATCAATCTCAATACACTTCACCAACAAAAGTCTATCAATCTCAAGACACTTCACCAACAAAAGTCTATCAATCTCAAGACACTTCACCAACAAAAATCTATCAATATCAATACACTTCAGCAACAAAAATCTATCAATCTCAAGACACTTCACCAACAAAAGTCTATCAATCTCAAGACACTTCACCAACAAAAATCTATCAATCTCAATACACTTCACCAACAAAAGTCTATCAATCTCAAGACACTTCACCAACAAAACTCTATCAATCTCAATACACTTCACCAACAAAAGTCTATCAATCTCATTACACTTCACCAACAAAAGTCTATCAATCTCAATACACTTCACCAACAAAAGTCTATCAATCTCAAGACACGTCACCAACAAAAATCTATCAATCCCAATACACTTCACCAACAAAAGTCTATCAATCTCAATACACTTCACCAACAAAAATCTATCAATCCCAATACACTTCACCAACAAAAGTCTATCAATCTCAATACACTTCACCAACAAAAGCCTATCAATCTCAATACACTTCACCAACAAAAATCTATCAATATCAAGACACTTCACCAACAAAAGTCTATAAATCTCAATACACTTCAGCAACAAAAGTCTATCAATCTCAAGACACTTCACCAACAAAAGCCTATCAATCTCAATACACTTCACCAACAAAAATCTATCAATATCAAGACACTTCACCAACAAAAGCCTATCAATCTCAATACACTTCACCAACAAAAGTCTATCAATCTCAATACACTTCACCAACAAAAATCTATTAATCTCAATACACTTCACCAACAAAAGCCTATCAATCTCAATACACTTCACCAACAAAAATCTATCAATCTCAATACACTTCAGCAACAAAAGTCTATCAATCTCAAGACACTTCACCAACAAAAGTCTATCAATCTCAATACACTTCACCAACAAAAGTCTATCAATCTCAATACACTTCACCAACAAAAATCTATTAATCTCAATACACTTCACCAACAAAAGCCTATCAATCTCAATACACTTCACCAACAAAAATCTATCAATCTCAATACACTTCAGCAACAAAAGTCTATCAATCTCAAGACACTTCACCAACAAAAGTCTATCAATCTCAATACACTTCACCAACAAAAATCTATCAATCTCAATACACTTCACCAACAAAAATCTATCAATCTCAATACACTTCAGCAACAAAAGTCTATCAATCTCAATACACTTCAGCAACAAAAGTCTATCAATCTCAAGACACTTCACCAACAAAAGTCTATCAATCTCAAGACACTTCACCAACAAAAGTCTATCAATCTCAATACACTTCACCAACAAAAATCTATCAATCTCAATACACTTCAGCAACAAAAGTCTATCAATCTCAAGACACTTCACCAACAAAAGTCTATCAATCTCAATACACTTCACCAACAAAAATCTATTAATCTCAATACACTTCACCAACAAAAGCCTATCAATCTCAATACACTTCACCAACAAAAATCTATTAATCTCAATACACTTCACCAACAAAAGTCTATCAATCTCAATACACTTCACCAACAAAAATCTATTAATCTCAATACACTTCACCAACAAAATCCTATCAATCTCAATACACTTCACCAACAAAAATCTATTAATCTCAATACACTTCACCAACAAAAGTCTATCAATCTCAATACACTTCACCAACAAAAATCTATTAATCTCAATACACTTCACAAACTAAAGCCTATCAATCTCAATACACTTCACCAACAAAAGCCTATCAATCTCAATACACTTCACCAACAAAAGTCTATCAATCTCAATACACTTCACCAACAAAAATCTATTAATCTCAATACACTTCACCAACAAAAGTCTATCAATCTCAATACACTTCAACAACAAAAGTCTATCAATCTCAATACACTTCACCAACAAAAGCCTATCAATCTGAAGACACTTCACCAACAAAAGTCTATCAACCTCAATACACTTCACCAACAAAAGTCTATCAATCTCAAGACACTTCACCAACAAAAGTCTATCAATCTCAATACACTTCACCAACAAAAGTCTATCAATCTCAAGACACTTCACCAACAAAAGTCTATCAATCTCAAGACACTTCACCAACAAAAATCTATCAATATCAATACACTTCAGCAACAAAAATCTATCAATCTCAAGACACTTCACCAACAAAAGTCTATCAATCTCAATACACTTCACCAACAAAAGTCTATCAATCTCAAGACACTTCACCAACAAAAGTCTATCAATCTCAAGACACTTCACCAACAAAAATCTATCAATATCAATACACTTCAGCAACAAAAATCTATCAATCTCAAGACACTTCACCAACAAAAGTCTATCAATCTCAAGACACTTCACCAACAAAAATCTATCAATCTCAATACACTTCACCAACAAAAGTCTATCAATCTCAAGACACTTCACCAACAAAACTCTATCAATCTCAATACACTTCACCAACAAAAGTCTATCAATCTCATTACACTTCACCAACAAAAGTCTATCAATCTCAATACACTTCACCAACAAAAGTCTATCAATCTCAAGACACGTCACCAACAAAAATCTATCAATCCCAATACACTTCACCAACAAAAGTCTATCAATCTCAATACACTTCACCAACAAAAATCTATCAATCCCAATACACTTCACCAACAAAAGTCTATCAATCTCAATACACTTCACCAACAAAAGCCTATCAATCTCAATACACTTCACCAACAAAAATCTATCAATATCAAGACACTTCACCAACAAAAGTCTATAAATCTCAATTTTCAAACCTATAATTGAACCCCAGCCGCAACAGTTTTATTGGGAGAGAGTGTTCCAGATTCCCACTACACTTTGAGTGAAGGAGTGCTTCTTGACATCACCACTGAACGGCCTAGCTCCAATTTTAAAATTATGCCCCTTGTTGTGGACTCCCGCGCCCCCCCACCAGAGGAAATAGCTTCTCTCTATCAACCCTATCAACTCCTTTAATCGTCTTAAACAACTCAATTAGTTCACTCCTTAATTTTCTATACAAAGGGAATGCACACCTAGTCTATGCAACATGTCCTCATAATTTAACCCTTTTAGCCCCGGTATCACTCTGGTGAATCTGTGCTGCACCCCCTCCAAGGCCAATATATCATTCCTGAGGTGCGGGGCCCAGAACTGAACACAGTACTCCAGATGGGGCCTTACTGGGAGAGTGTATGTGTAACCAGGACATGGGACACTGCGAGACCCCTGACCGGATATCAAATTCCCAGACATTGACTCTGTTCACCCGCTAACATTGGGACAGTAATGGGACTGCAATGGTCTCTGTATTGGAATTAAATGTCTAGCATCACCGAGGCTGGAACTTTAAATTGCACTGAGCTTTCACGAGATAATATTTACAGGTTGAATCCCTCCTGTGTCAGTAATGTGTCAGTATTGAAGTGATGCTGAGAGGGAATTCTTTGACAATGGAATCGCCTAGCCGCAGAATGATGCCATGGATGTGGAACTTCAGTTATGTGGAGAGACTGGAGAAGCTGGCATTTTCCTGCTTAGAGCAGAAAGGATTACGAGAGATTTGATAGAGTTGTTCAAAATCATGAATGGTTTTGATAGGATGAATGTGAAACTGTTTCCACGGGCTGATGGGTGGGTTACCAGAGGACACAGATTTAATGTGATTGGATAAAGATCCAGTGGTGACATGAGCAAACATTTTGTTGCAGAGCAAGCTGTTATGATCTGCAATGTGCTGCCAGAAAGGGTGGTGGAAGCAGGTTCAATAATAAATTTTAACAGGGAATTTTTGACGGGATATGATTTACAGGCCCCTGCGAAAAGAGCAGGGGAGTGGGATTAATTAGACTGCTGTTTCAAAGAGCCAGCACAGGAACGATGGGTCGAATAGTCTCCTTCTCTGCTGTATCAGTCTATGATTCTATGCTGTAATGTTTGTCAGATGATGCGGACAGTCTGACAATGGTAGACTGTTCACATCAGAAGCACGGAAAATATCTTTCAAAGATCACAGGAGTACATTTAGGAACATATGCAAAATAGAGTGAACAGAGAGAGCGAGCTGGGAGTGTGTTTGTGTAACAAGGACACGTGACACTGTGAGGCCCCTGACCAGATATCACTGTGCCAGACAATGACTGCTGCTCACCCACTAACATTGGGCCAGTAAAGGACTGCGATGGTCTTAGTATTTAAATTGAATGTCAAGAATCAACAAACGTGTGCATGTCCAAAGACTGATGCAGACGCTACACTGAACAGATAGATTGATTGACCATTACTGAACATTACTGATATCGGCGGGATTTGTCCTGTGAATATTCTCTTATTAACAATCAGTGCTTATGAACGTATGCATTCATCCACTTTAGACCCAAGGGAGATAGATCAGAGTATTCTCTAAATGGTGAAAAAAGGGGGACTATGGAGGAGCCACGTGATTCAGGGATCCATATACACAAATCCCTCCAATATCAGAGACACATCCCACCCATCTCAGACACAAATCTCTGTTCGCATGCATTTTGCAGCTTCCCCAGATTGGCACCTCATGTTTAGTTATGCCTCGTTCTTCTGGCATGCTCTTCTGCACTCCTTATTGTACCACGGCTTGTCCCCTTCCTTGACAGTAGTGGCAGAGTGAGCGATATTGCGGATCATGAGGTTACAGCTTGTGATGGAATACAGTTCTGCTGCTTCTGATGCTCCACAGTGCTTCATGGATGCCCAAATCTGTTCTGAATCTATCTTATTTTAACCGGTGGTAGAACGACACAACACGATGGAGGGTGTCCTCAGTGTGAAGACCAGACTTCGTCTCCACAAGGACTGTGCAGTGGTCAGTGCTACCAATGCTGTCATGGGCAGATGCATATGTGACAGGTAGATTGGCGAGAACTAGGTCAAGTAATTTTTTCCCTCGTGTTTGTTCTCTCACCAGCTCTGCAGGCCTAGTCTGGCAGCTCTGTCCTTCTGGACGCGTCCTACCGAGCCACTCTTGGTGATGGTCATTGAAGACCAACAACTATTTTGAATTCTGTGCCCTTGCTACTCTCAGTGATTCTTTCAAGTGATGTTCAATATGGAGGGAAACTGATTCATCAGCTGAGGGAGGGCAGTAGGTGGTAATCAGCAGCATATTTCCTTGTCCATGCTTGACCTGAAGCCATGAGACTTCATGGGGTCCAGAGTAAATGCTGAGGACTCCAACGGCCACTCCCTCCCGACTGTATACTATTGTGCTGCCCCCTCTAGTCGCTATGTCCCGCTGATGGGATAGGATATATCCAGGGATGATAAGGGAAGAGGTTGGGACATTGACTGAAATGTATGATTCTGTTTGTATGACTATGTCGGGCTGTTGAGTTTCTAGTCTGCAGGACAGCTCTCCCAATTTTGGCACAAGTCACCAGAGTTCTGTCAGGAGGACATTGCATGGTCGACCTTGCTGGGTGTGCCATTGTGTCCGAAAGATAATGTTAGCCTGTCAAAAGTGTGAGTTTCTTGTGATGTGTTACATTTTGGTAGGATAAATGAAAAGAGGCAACATGAACTAAAAGGTACAATTTTAAAGAGATGAAGGAGCAGCGAGACCTGGGGCTGTATGCACAGATATCTTGGAAGGACAAGTTGAGAAGGCTGTTAAAAAAGCATCCACGATCCTGTGCTTTATTAATAGAGGGATGGAGTACAAAAGCAATGAAGTTTTTGTTCTTGTGGGCATGTGTGGGCACAACATTTTAGATAAGCTGACAAGGTTTTGGAGAGGGTGCAGAGGATTTACAAAAGGTAAATCGTGCTTGACTAATCTGCAGGAATTTTTTGAGGATGTAACTGGTAAAATAGATAAGGGAGAACCAGTGGATGTGGTGTATTTGGACTTTCAAAAGGCTTTCGATAATGTCCCGCATAAAAGATTAGCGTGTGAAGTTAAGTCACATGGGATTGGGGGTAAGATACTGTCTTGGATAGAGAACTGGTTGGCAGCCAGAAAGCAAAGAGTTGGAATAAACGGGTCTTTTTCCGAGTGGCAGGCAGTGACTTGTGGGGTACCTCAGCGATCGGTCCTTGGGCCCCAGCTATTCACAATATACATTAATGATCTAGACAAGGGAACTAGATGTAGTATCTCCAAGTTTGCAGATGACACAAAGCTGGGTGGGCATGTGTGCTGTGAGGAGGATGCCGAGAAGCTCCAGGATGATTTGGAGAGGTTGGGTGATTGGGCAGAAACATGGCAGATGCAATATAATGTGGATAAATGTGAGGTTATCCACTTTGGTATCAGAAACAGGAAGGCAGATTATTATCTGAATGGCAATAGTTTGGGAGAAGGGGAAGTGCAACGAGACCTGGGTGTCCTTGTGCACCAATCACTGAAGGTAAGCATGCAGGTGCAGCAGGCGGTTAAGAAGGC
This sequence comes from Somniosus microcephalus, assembly GCF_052327205.1. NCBI lineage: Eukaryota > Metazoa > Chordata > Chondrichthyes > Squaliformes > Somniosidae > Somniosus > Somniosus microcephalus. The sequence goes on along the minus strand of NW_028225181.1, from coordinate 39,828,158 downwards.
AAATGGTATGTTCGCCTTCGTAGCGAGAGAGTTTGAGTACAGGAACAAGGATGGCTTGTTGCAGTTGTGCAGGGCCTTGGTGAGACCACTTCTTGAGTATTGTGTGCAGTTTTGTTCGCTATATCTGAGGAAGGATGTTCTTGCCATGGAAGGAGTTCAGCGAAGATACACCAGGCTAATACCTGGGATAGCAGGAATGACGTATGAGGAGAGATTGGGTCGATTGGGCTTGTACTCGCTTGAGTTTAGAAGAAAGAGGGGATCTCAATTAAACTTATAAAATTCTGACAGAACTGGACAGATAGATGCAGGAAGGATGTTCCCGATGGTCGGGAGTCCAGAACCAGGGGTCACAGTCTAATGATAAGGGGTAAGCCATTTCGGACAGAAATGAGGAGGAATTTCTTCACCCAGATAGTGGTGAACCTGTGGAATTCGCTACCACAGAAGGCAGTAGAGGCCAATTCATTAAATATATTCAAGAAGGAGTTGGATATATTTCTTAAGGCTAAAGGGATCAAGGGAATTTGGATGATCAACCATGATCGCATTGAATGGTGGAGCAGGATTGAGGGGCCGAATGGCCTACTCCTGCTCCTATCTTCTATGTTTCTATGATTCATTAGACTGGTGCCAGGAATGATTGACTTCAGTTATGTGGAGAGACTAGAGAAGCTTGCGTTGTTCTCCTTAGAGCAGAGAAGATTAAAAGGAGATTTGATTGAGGTGTTCAAAATCATGAATCGTTTTGATAGAGCAAATAAGGATAATCTGTTTCAAGTGGCAGAACGGTCAGTGACCAGGGGATACAGATTTAAAGTGATTGGCAAAAGAACAAGAGGCGACAGTAGGAAACAGTAGGAAATGCAGCGAGTTGTTGTGATTTGGAATGCTCTGCCTGAAAGGCGACTGGAAGCAGGTTTGTAGTGTATGTACCTTTATGAGCCCCTGTGTACTGTAATACCGGTAGTGACCACTCGGGTATATAAGCCTGTATACTGTCTTGTACCTTTTAGTTCACCTCCAGACTTTGTTCAGTAAACACCTGTTAAACCAACTCCTGCATTCCGTGTCTCCATTAACACACGGATGCAACAGTGGCAATTCGGCAGCACCTCAAGGAGATCGATTCCTCAGACGAAGGTCGAAGAAAAAAAACGAAAAAAAAAAATAACTGTGGTTTCGCCAGCTAGCCGGGCTGGTGGCAGGCACTGCACTAATCCTTCCTGGGCGGCGGGCTGGGGCTCGATCGGATGGCTCTGCAGCGGGGCCGAGCAGTGAGTCAGAAGGCGGAGGCAAACAGAGACAGAGGGTGGAGCACTCGGGAGACGGCCGGTGCTGCAAAGCAGGTCGGCATTCGGACCAAGCAGAGGGAGGGAAAAGTCCCAGAGAGTCCGGCGGGAACGAGTCTCCAACTATTAAAAATATCTGTGTAAATAAAAACCGCAGAGAACAGTGTTGTCAGCAGCGGCAGTGGCGGGAAAGCGCGGGAGGTGCCATTTTTTCTCGGCAGGGAAGAAAGGAAAGCGCGGGAGGCGCCATTTTTGATTTTCAGGATGCCTAAGACTGGCAATATTACTGCTTTCGATAGTGATATAGAGGTTTGGACCACATATGTGGAAAGAGTGGAGGTATATTGCACAGCGAATGAAGTCGAGGTTGATAAAAAGGCATCGGTACTTCTAAATCTGATGGGCGCAAGGACATACGGGCTGTTACGAAACTTAATCACTCCAGCCAAACCGATGGACAAGAATTTTAAGGAGATTGTTGATACCCTACAGGAGCACTTAAACCCAACACCGCTGCTGATAGTGGAACGATTCAAATTCTTCAGGAGGAATCAGCACAAGAATGAAAGTAACGCTGATTACCTCACCGAATTAAGAAAGCTGTCAAAGCACTGCCAATTCGGGGCAGGACTGGCAGATTCTCTACGAGACAAATTCGTCTGCGGTCTCCTAAGTGAAGGAACACAGAAAAGGTTACTTTCTGAGAAAGATTTGACACTGAACAAGGCTTTCAGTGTGGCTGTATCATGCGAAGCAGCAGCAAGAGGAGCTGCAGAGATACAGCAAAAGCCACAGGACTTCGGCACCCATGAAATGACACGGGGTTTCGAGAGATGTTATCGCTGCGGCAGATCCAACCATGACCAGATGGACTGCTGGTTCATAATAACATAAGAACATAAGAAATAGGAGCAGGTGTAGGCCAATCGGCCCCTCGAGTTGCTCCACCATTCAATAAGATCATGGCTGATCTGATCCTAACCTGAAATTTTCTATCACTCTGCATCCACCCGAACCCATGTGATCTCCCGGGCGAGGAGAAAAACCAAATAAAGACCCAATGGCCAATTTGGGAGAAAAAAATCTGGGAAATTCCTCTCCGACCCATCTAGGCGATCGAAATTCTTCCAGGAGATCACTCTGTCCCTATATTTTCTACAGTACTTACCTTCTGTAAAGGCGAACTCCACCCCAGCCAGGAACAGGAATAAAACCATCTCCTGAAATCTAACACAGAATTAGAACACAGTAGGAGAAGAACCAGGCTACACGGCCCCTGGGCCCACTCCACTACCCACAGGGCCATGACCATTCCGAACCTAGACTCATGTCCAATTTCCTGCCCGCTCCCCGTAACCCTTAATTCCCTTTACTTCTAGGAAACTATCTGTTTCTGTTTTAAATTTATTTAATGATGTAGCTTCCACAGCTTTCTGGGGCAGCAAATTCCATAAACCTCCAACCCTCTGAGTGAAGAAGTTTCTCCTCATCTCAGTTTTGAAAGAGCAGCCCCTTATTTTAAGATTATGCCCCCTAGTTCTAGTTTCACCCATCATTGGGAACATCCTCACCGCATCCACCCGATCAAGCCCCTTCACAATCTTATATGTTTCAATAAGATCGCCTCTCATTCTTCTGAACTCCAATGAGTAGAGTCCCAATCTACTCAACCTCTCCTCAAATGACCACCCCCTCATCCCTGGGATTAACCGAGTGAACCTTCTTTGTACTGACTCGAGAGCAAGTATGTCTTTTCTTAATTATGGACACCAAAACTGTATGCAGTATTCCAGGTGCAGTCTCACCAATACCTTGTACAACTGCAGCAATACTTCCCTGTTTTTATATTCCATCCCCCTAGCAATAAAAGCCAACATTCCATTGGCCTTCTTGATCACTTGCTGCACCTGCATACTAACTTTTTGAGTTTCATGCACCAGGACCCCCAGATCCCTTTGTACTACAGTACTTTCCAGTTGCTTGCCATTAAGATGATAACTTTCTCTATGATTTTTCCTGCCAAAGTGCATAACCTCACACTTTCCAGTATTGTATTCCATCTGCCAAATCTCTGCCCACTTACTTAGCCTGTCTATGTCCCTTTGCAGGTTTTTTATGTCCTCCTCACTCACTACTTTCCGTCCCATCTTTGTATCATCTGCAAACTTTGATATGTTACACTCGGTCCCCTCCTCCAAATTGTTAATATAGATTGTAAAGAGTTGGGGACCCAGCACTGACCCCTGCGGAACACCACTAGTGACTGGTTGCCAATCTGAGAATGAACCATTTATCCCAACTCTCTGCTTTCTGTTAGATAGCCAATCCTCCACCCACGCCAGAATATTACCCCCAATCCCGTGATTTTTTATCTTGAGCAATAATCTTTTGTGTGGCATCTTGTCAAATGCCTTTTGGAAGTCTAAATACACTACGTCCACTGGTTCCCATTTATCCACCCTGTATGTTACTTCCTCAAAAAACCCCAGCAAATTTGTCAAACATGACTTCCCCTTCATGAAACCATGCTGAGTTTGTCCGAGTAAATTATGTTTATCCAAATGTCTCCTTAATAATGGACTCTAACATTTTACCAACCACAGATGTTAGGCTAACAGGTCTATAGTTTCCAGCCTTCTGCCTACTACCCTTTTTAAATAAGGGTGTTACATTAGCAGTTTTCCAATCTGCCGGGACCTTTGCTGAGTCTAGGGAGTTTTGGAAAATTATTACCAATGCATCCACAATCCCTACCGCTACTTCCCTCAAGACCCTAGGATGCAAGCCATCAGGTCCAGGGGATTTATCCGCCTTGAGTCCCATTATTTTACCAAGTACCACTTCCTTAGTGATTTTAATTGTATTTAGTTCCTCTCCCCCTAGAGCCCCCTGTTTGCCCAGTGTTGGGATATTCTTAGTGACCTCTACTGTAAAGACTGATACAAAATAATTGTTCAGTGTTTTTGCCATCTCCATGTTTCCCACCATTAATTTCCCGGTCTCATCCTCTAAGGGACCAACATTTACTTTAGCCACCCTTTTTCCTTTTATATAACTATAGAAACTTTTACTGTCTGTTTTTATATTTTTTGCTAATTTACTTTCATAATCTATCTTCCCTTTCTTAATCAATCTTTTAGTTATTTTTTGCTGTCTTTTAAAGACTGCCCAATCTTCCATCCTCCCACTAGATTTGGCTACCTTATACGCCCTTGTTTTTAGTCGGATACTATCCTTAATTACTCTACTTAGCCACGGATGGCTATCTTTTCTTTTACACCCTTTTTTCCTCAGTGGAATATATTTTATTTGGAAGTTGTAAAATAACTCCTTAAATGTACACCACTGATCATGTACCGTCTTACCCTTTAATCTATTTTCCCAGTCCACTCTAATCAATTCCGCTCTCATACCTTCATAGTCTCCTTTCGTCAAGCTCAGCACGCTTGTTTGAGATCCAACCTTCTCACCCTCTAATTGAATATGGAACTCAACCATGTTATGGTCACTCATTCCAAGGGGATCCTTTACTAGGACATTTTTAATTAATCCTGTCTCATTACACAGGACCAAATCTAACGTTGCTTGCCCCCTGTTCGGTTCAGTTACATACTGCTCAAGAAACCCATCCCTAATACAGTCAATGAACTCATCCTCAAGGCTGCTCTGCCCAATTTGATTTGTCCAGTTAATATGATAATTGAAATCCCCCATAATTATAGCTGTTCCCTTATTACAAGCCTCAACTATTTCCTGATTAATACTCCATCCAACAGAGTTGCAACTGTTCGGAGGCCTATAGACTACACCCACGAGTGTTTTTTTCCCCTTCTTATTCCTTATCTCCACCCAAACTGTTTCACTATCCTGCTCCTTTGACCCAATATCATTTCTCTGTATTATAGTGATTCCTTCCTTTATTAACATAGCCACCCCACCTCCGCTCCCTTCCTACCTGTCCTTCCTGATTGTTAAATAACCTGGTATGTTTAATTCCCAGTCATGGTCACCCTGTAGCCATGTTTCTGTAATGGCCACAAGATCATACCCATATGTTGTTATTTGTGCCGTTAACTCATTCATTTTGTTACGAATGCTACGTGCATTCAGATAAAGAACTTTCAAATATGTTTTGTAACACTTAGTTCCAGTTTTTTCCCTTTTTAGTACTTTACTTTTTACTCCATACCTTCTGTCCCTTCCTGACACATTCTGTTTTTTAATTCACCCACTGCTACCTAAGTCTATGACCTTCTCTGTTGTCATTTCTATTATTTGCTCTCTAGAAACCTCCCCCCCACTAATTAGCTTAAAGCCCTCTCTACAGCCCTAGTTATATGATTCGCCAGGACTCTAGTCCCAGCACTGGCCAAGTGGAGTCCGTCCCAACGGAACAGCTCCCTCCTGTCCCAGTATTGGTGCCAGTGTCCCAAGAAGCAAAACCCATTTCTCCCACACCAGTCTTTGAGACACGCATTTAACTCTTTAATTTTATTTATCCTAGCCATATTCGCTCGTGGCTCAGGTAATAACCCAGAGATTATTACACTTGAGGTTCTGTTTTTTAATTTTACCCCTAGCTGCTCATACTCCTTTAACAGAACCGTCTTCCTTGTCCTATCTACTTCGTTTGTACCAACATGGACCATGACAACTGGATCCTCCCCCTCCCACTCCAAGTTTCTTTCCAGCCCAGAAGAGATGTCCTTAACCCTGGCACCGGGCAGGCAACACAGCCTTCGGGACTCCCGCTCTTGACTGCAGAGAACTCTATCTATCCCCCTAATGATACTATCCCCTACCACTACAACATTTCTTTTTACTCCCCCCACTTGAATGGCCCCCTGTACCACGGTGCTGTGGCCAGGTTGCTCATCCTCCCTGCAGTCCCCGCTCCCGCCCTCACAGGGAGTAAGAACCTCGATCCTGCTGGACAAGAGCAAGGGCTGCGTCTCCTTCAACACTACATCCTGGATCCCTGTACCTTCCTCACTCGTAGTCACACCATCCTGTCCCTGACCACGGACTACATCTGCAGTAATTAACTTCATAGATGTGACCATCTCCTGAAACATAGAGTCCAGGAACTTCTCTCCCTCCCTGATGTGTCACAGTGTCTGAAGCTCGGTCTCAAGCTCCTTAACATGGAACTTGAGTTCCTCTAGCAGCAAACACTTGTCGCAGATGTAATCACCGTGAACCGCAATGGGGACCACTGGCTCCCACATCTCGCAACAGTAACACATCACCTGCTCCATTCTATATAAATAATTAAATTTCTTATTATTAGTTATGAAGACCCTGCCCGGATATAGATGATAATGTCACACCACTATTCAAAGGACTTACCAACTTAAAGGTATAAAAGAGAAGAGAAGGAAGAAAACCAACCAACCAGCTGATCACCAACCTCCTCCTTGAATACTGTCTGTGGGGCCTGTTTGGTTGACTAGTCTCACTGCTCCGCCTCCGCAGTGCTGTCCAAGACTGGGAGTGGGGAACAAAACAGAGCAAAAAACACACCCTCAGCTCCCACTTATCCGAACTCTCCCACTTAGCAAAACTCCAGCACCACTCAATGCACAAGGCACTCCGTGCACTGCACTAGCCCCTCCCCTTTTATACCCGGATTCTACTTCCGGTTTAAACTGCCCAAGAGTTTAAAAAACCCTTAAAAATTAAACTTACTTCAAATAATTGACTTCTTAACACACTAAAATTCACAAAATACACTTAAATGATTTTTCTCCCACTTAGCAAAACTCCAGCACCACTCAATGCACAAGGACAAAGCATGCAGGCAGTGCGGAAAGATGGGACACATTGCACGTGTATGCCGATCTGGAAACAAAAAATCCACTGACAGAAAAAAAATCAATAAGGAAAAGTACAGAAAGGTACAAATGATGACGGACAGTAGCTCCGAAGACCAGAAGGGTGATAACGACTCCGGAAATAAGAGACTAAGCAGTCTCAAATTACATAATGTAATTGCCAAAGAAGATTACCAGACCATTTGGGTTACCTCACGATAGCGGGGTCCCCAGTTAAAACGGAGCTAGATACAGGATCAGCTCTGACCGTCATAAGTCGACGGGATTATGAGCGGCTATTTCCGCATATACCTTTGAAAGACACATCCATTATCTTGAAGACATATATGGGGCAGAAAGTATACCCCAGGGGGAAAATAAGGGTGCCTGTTGTATACAACAGCAAGGAAATACAGAAGTTGTATTTATACGTTCTGCAAGATGGTGGTCCACCGCTGTTGGGACGTGAATGGATCAGGAAGATACGTTTAGACTGGCACTCCATTCAGGCACTGACGGTGACCAGTAAGAAAAAAAATGATGATGACGTCATAACTGAACAATTAAAAGACATCTTGGCCAACGCCAAAGAAGTGTTTCAACAGGAACTAGGAACCTTGAAAGGCGTCGCTGCCTCAATAAAAGTGGAAGATGCGGCAATTCCCAAGTTTTATAAGGCAAGGCCGGTGCCATATGCAATTTGTCCAGCAGTCGAGGCAGAGCTGGAGAATTTGGAAAAGGCAGGCGTGTTATCCAAGGTAGATTGGAGCGAGTGGGCAACACCCATCGTCCCGGTCATGAAGAAAAGGTTGAATAATGATAAATCTGAAGAACAGAGAAAAATTCGCATCTGCGGGGACATCAAGGTGACTGTAAATGCAGTCCTTCACACGGTACAGTATCCTCTTCCGAGGATAGAAGATATTTTTGCCTCACTATCCGGAGGGAAACGTTTCACCAAAATTGACTTGGCACAGGCATATCTACAGATGGAGGTTGAGGAGGCCTCTAAAAAGTATCTCACGATAAACACACACAAAGGCCTGTACCAGTACAATCGACTGGTTTTCGGAGTAGCATCAGCTCCAGCTATCTGACAAAGAGCTATGGAGCAAGTCCTGCAAGGGATTCCGGGAACTCAATGCTACCTAGACGACATCCTTGTAACAGGAGAAAACGACAACGAGCACCTTGCCAATTTGGAGCAGGTGCTCACTAGGCTGAGAGAACCGCCCCAAGTGTGAATTTTTCCAGAAACAAATATCATATTGTGGCCATATAGTTAATGAAGAAGGGTTGCATAAGTCACCTGAAAATATTGAAGCGGTCATAAAAGCCCCAGCACCTGAAAATGTCTCACAATTAAGGTCGTTCCTGGGATTGATAAATTACTATCATAAATTTTTACCGAACTTATCAACTCTTCTGCACCCTCTTAATGCACTGCTACAAGCGGGAGTAATTTGGAAAAGGAGCGAAGACTGTAAACGTGCCTTCCATAAATGCAAAGGCTTGATCACGTCCAAGGAAGTGTTGGCTCATTACAACCCATCACTGCCAATCAGACTGGCGTGCGATGCATCCCCTTACGGCGTAGGAGCGGTATTATCGCATAGATTCCCTGATGGCTCGGAGCGGCCGATAGCTTTTGCGTCACGCTCATTGAACTCAGCTGAGCGTAACTATGCCCACATCGACAGGGAAGCACTCAGCCTGGTACGGGGAGTGAAGAAATTCAACCATTATCTACACGGACAAAAATTTACCTTGTTGACTGACCATCAACCCCTCGTCTCCATATTCAACACTAAAAAGGGCGTTCCCATTATGACAGCGCAAAGGCTACAGAGGTGGTCCCTTTTCCTAGGGGCACACCAATATGACATAGAATACAAAGGATCAAAACGGCATGGGAATGCTGACGGTTTATCGCATCTACCGTTGCCAATGGTAGAAGAGGCACCTACAGTGGACCCAGTGGAGATGTTCCACTCAACCATAGTGGAATGTCTACCAGTAACAAATTCTACCATTGAAAAGGAAACGAGAAATGACCCGACTCTCTCACGAGTCTACGATTTAACGGTGAAGGGATGGCCAGCACATGGCGAACCACTGTTTCCAGCATTCTCGCAAAGAAGAGAACAGCTGGTATCGATGGAGACATCGAAGAAATGACCAAGAGCTGTCTAGGATGCCAGAAGGTCCAAAACGCCCCACCACAAGCCCTTCTACATCCATGGGAGTGGCCCTCATCTCCATGGCAAAGGGTACACATCGACTTTGCTGGTCCATTTATGGACTCAATGTTCTTAATCGCGGTTGATGCACACTCCAAGTGGCCGGAGGTAATAAAGATGTCCTCGACCACCACGGAAAAAACCATCACAGTATTAAGGACCATATTTGCCAGGAATGGGCTGCCTGAACAGATCTATTCTGATAACGGACCGCAATTTGTGTCCGAAGAATTCAGGAAGTTCTTAAAAAACAATGGGGTTAAGCACTACACGTCCGCCCCATACCATCCCGCCTCCAATGGATTAGCTGAAAGGTTTGTCCAGACCTTCAAGAAGGCCATAAAGGCCATGGGTAATGAATACAAAAATCCACAACATAAGGTAGATAACTTCTTCTTTGCGTACAGGAATGCAGCACATGTGGTTACAAACCAAACTCCCGCCATGATGTTTTTCAATAGAAGACTAAGATGCCAGCTGGATTTGATCAAGCCAAACATCAGAAGGGACGTAGAGAACCGGCAATTTCAAGGCATGAATGAAAGGCCAACTAGAACCTTCCAGATAGGTCAACAAGTTTTGGCCCGGGTCTACCGTACCAAGAAATGGCAGCCTGGAACTATTTGCACAAGACTAGGACCGCTGATGTATACCATGGACATTGGAGAAAGCATAATAAGGCACCAAGCTAACCAGATCATAGAGTCATCCAAAAAGGGACAACCTACACCACAACTCTATACGCCTAATGATGAAGCAGAGATACCCATAGTATCTACCTCCGATCCGGTGATACTGGAACCAGATGAACCCGACACTGGCATTCAAGCCGAATCGACCTTGCCAAAAGAACCTACTACACCACCGAAAACTACTACACCACCGAGGCGTTATCCGGACTGAGTCAGGAAGCCTCCAGAGAGACTGACTTATAATTGATTAACTGCAGCAAATGTGTTGATTATTGTTCTTGTAAACATGTTAATTAATGATTACTTAAAATTTTATGTACTAATTATCTAAAAGGGGAGGAATTGTAGTGTATGTACCTTTAAGAGCCCCTGTGTACTGTAATACCGGTAGTGACCACTCGTGTATATAAGCCTGTATAGTGTCTTGTATCTTTTAGTTCACCTCCAGACTTTGTTCAGTAAACACCTGTTAAACCAACTCCTGCATTCCGTGTCTCCATTAACACACGGATACAACAAGGTTCAATAGAAATTTTTAACAGGCTGCTTTTCAAGGGATATGATTTAAAGAACTATGCGGAAAGAGTGGGATAGTTGGATTAATTGAACAGCTCATTCACACAGACATGATGGGCCGATTGGCCTCCTTCTGTGCTGTAACATTCTATGATTCTATGATGTAATGTTTGTCAGATGATGATGACAGACTGAGAACAAGAGATTGTTCACATCAGAAGCACGGATAAGATCTTTTAAAGAGCACAGGAATACATTCAGCAACATATGCAAACTAGTGTGAGCTGATCTAGAGATGGGAGAAAGTTTGTATTACCAGGACACGCGATACTGTGAGGCCCTTATCTAGGTGTCAATGTCCCAGACCCTGACCACTGCTCACCCAATAATACCGGGGCAGTAAAGGGATTGTGATGGTCTCTGTATTTAAATTGATTGTAAAGAATCAACATGCGTGTTTATGTCGAAGGACTGGGATAGTCTCTACACTGGATGGAGATATTGATTGAACAATGTCCATTACTGACACATTACTGATATGGGAGGGATTTACCCTGTGAATATTCTCTTTCTAACACTCAGTGCCCATGAACGTGTGAGTTCATCCATGTCAAACCTGAGAAAGATTGATCAGAGTATTTTCTAAATGGTAAGAAACGAGAATCTGTGGAGGAGTAAAGAGATTCGGTGATCCATGTACACAAATCCCTCCCAAATCAGAGCCAAATCCCACCTATATAAGAGACACATCCCACCTATGCATATTTGAACATTGACGAACACTGAGTGTTAGCTAGAGAATATTCACAGAATAAATCCACATACACTGAAACCAGGCTTTTCATACTCAGATTTTTAAACTTGAATTCAAATTCTCAAACATCTGGGGTGGGGATTATGAACTCTTGTTCTACTGGATCAATATCCCAGTGACATAACCAGTATGCTACCGTACGCTCAGTGATCTCAATCTTTTTGTAGGACCTGGTTGCTCAGTGTTACAGTGTGCGTGAAAAGGGCTGGCTGATTTTGCACCTCACTCTCAATCAGCTCATGTTCAAGGCCTGGTCCCCGATAGTTTCATCAATCTTCATTATCCCCAGGTTGTCGAATCTGTGAATCCCCGTGAGTTAATTCAAGCATACAAGGATGTTACTCGCTGCCACACTGGACCCATTGTCACTTCTGAGTCTGCGTGATCTTTCCATCCCCTGTGGCTAACAGATTTGAATGTTGTATGCTGTGTGCGGCAGGCAAGACAATGGCAGTGTTTAAAAGTTTGGTGCTTGTTGTTTGTCAGAGGCTGCTCAGAGACAGTGAACAATGCACTGTCCACGTCGTGCGGGTATTGTGGGAAGGTGGAGTTGAGGTAGAAGATCATCCATGTTCTTATTGAAAGGCGGAGCAGGCTCGAATGTCCGAATAGCCTACTCCTGCTGCTATTTCCGATGTGCTTATGCCCATTAAAGTGCCACTAAACAAATACCATTCCGCAATACTGACCATAACATGCACAGGCCCTCCCCAATTCCAATCTCCCTACACTCTTCATGCTGGGCAGCTGAAGACAAGTTATGTTACAGCAGCAAAGGCCAGCTGGTTACCATGAGCACAAGAGATATGTTTACTTACTTGTTTATCTCTTCTCATTTCACTAAAGGGATTTAATTTGCATGGATTCTGCCATATTATAGAACATTACGAAACCAGATTCTGTCAGCCAACCAGGACTGCCCTCAGTCACACGTGTCTCTCATGCGGGAGGTGTTGGTGGATGAGCTGTCACTGAGACCGACACCGCTCACAGCAGATTGTACCTGAGGCTTAGGAGGGTGCACGTGATCTGAACCCACGTCATTTCACACAGTAACACCTCATTTGGAGACTCTGGTAAGCAGTTGTGTATGAATGGACTTTTAAAATAAGCTCCGAAGTTTGCCACTTGCTAACTAGAGACTCAGGGGTGTGTGTACCGCTTGTCCTGTCCCAATGCAGGGCTCAGTAAAGACCTGTGGTAGAATATTAGAAGGGAGTCAGTACTGGGAGACTGGAAAGAGTGTCAAGCAATTGGTTTTTATCAAGGGCATGTAATGAGGTGGAGCTCACCTCTGTCTGTAGGGGTCTCAGTGAGGGAGAGAGGTAGATCTCCCACATTATGAATAGATATAGCCACTGACTCCTTTTCCAGCTTCTTATTTAAAGTTTCCCCTGATCCCCCATCCCCTCAACTCTCTCTAATACAAATTCTGTGTTGTTACTTCCAGAATATCACCCGGTGAGATGAGGAATCTGCTATTGATTCTGGGTTACCTGAGTAAGTAATTGTCATTATAAACAAACTGCACCGTGTTTATTTAATGCATTTACGTAGCAAAACCGCCCACGGCGCTTCTCATTTGTGATTTGGATTAGGGCAGTTTTAGGGCTGCGGCAGGGGCGGAAAACTGATTGGAGAGTTTCAAATATGGAGTTTAATTTGGAATTCTTACATTCATGTTTTATATACTTCTTAATTTTTTTATTCGCTCATGGTATGTGGGCGTCGCTGGCAAGGCCAGCATTTATTGCCCATCCCTACTTGCCCATAAGGTAGTGTTGGTGAGCTGCCTTCTTGACCCGCTGCAGTCCGTGTGGTGAAGGTACTCCCACAGTGTTGTTCGGGAGGGAGCACCAGGATTTTGACCCAATGATGGTGAAGGTACAGCTGAACAGACTTTAAACTTATGCATTTGTGATAGATGTTCGGTCATTAATGTGCACAGTTTTGCTCTTCAAATTACAAAAAAGAATGTAGAGGTACTGCAGAGGGTGCGAAAAAGGATTTACAAGATGATACCTGAACTGAGATGTTCTCAGTTTCAGGAAAGACTGAACTGGTTAGAGCTATTTTCTCTAGAAAAGAGAAGGCTGAGGGGTGAGCTGATAGAAGTCTTTAAAATTATGAATGTAAACATATAGAAGAAGCTTCCACTGTGTGCGAGGCGAGATTTAGGGGGTCATCAATGTAAGACAGTCACTAAAAATCCAATAGGGAATTCAAGAAAAACATCTTTACACTGAGAGTGGTGAGATAGTAAAACTCGCTAGCGTGAGGAAAAATTGAGGTGACTAACACAGATTATAGATAAGCAGATGAGGGAGAATGGAATACAAGGTTATGTTGATAGGATTAGATGAAGAATGGTGGGAGGAGGATCGTCGTGGAGAATAAACACCGTTTGCAGCAGTTGGGCTGAATGGCCTGTTTCTGTGCCGTAAATTTTCCCTAATTCTATGCTGTACATAATTGCATAATATTATACACACTAATTACTGATCAGATGTAAAACGTATGTATTTGTAATGGACCTTTAATATCTGCATTATTGATCAATATTAATTCTAATGCATTTATAATAGATATTTAATAATAGTATTATTGATAAATATTATTCAATATATTATTTATTATGTAATAGTTATAGATCTATACTAATGCAATGTTGATTGATATTATACATTTGCAACTAAATTAATATTTGCTATATTGATTGATATTATTTATTAATGATTTGTAATAGACCTTTATTATTTGCATTATTGATTGATATTATTTATTTCAAATTTTTTCTGGATGTTTAACATTTGAAATATTGATTAATATTATTTATTACGCATTTATAATAGATCTTTAATTTTGCATTATTGATCGATATTATTTAATATGGTTTTGAAAAATATGTTTAATATTTGAATTATTTATTATATTATTTATTAAGGATTTGTAATAGATCTCTAATATTTGCATTATTGATTTATATTACTTATTAAGGACTTGCAACTGATCATTTATATTTATTTTATTGCTCGATATTATTTATAATGCATTTATAATAGATTTTTAATATTTAAATTTTTGATTGCTATTAGGGGTTTGTAATAGATCCTTGAATTTTGCATTGTTGGTTAATGTTATTTATTAAGGATTTGCAAGAGATCTTTAATATTAACATTATTGGTCGATATTTATTAAGTACTTGAAATTGATCTTTAATATTAGCATTATTGATTGATATTACTTATTAAGGATTTGCAAAAGATAATTAATACTTGCATTTATAACAGATTTTTAAAATTTATATTATTGATTGCTATTATTAAGAATTTGTAACAGATCTTTAATATTTGCATTACTGATTGTTACTGTTTATTAAGGATCTGCAATAGATCCTTAATATTTACATTATTGATCGATATGTATTAAGCATTTGCAATAGATCTTTAAGCCTTGCATTATTTGTTAAAGTTATTTATTAAGGATTTGCAATAGATCTTTAATATTTACATTATTGGTCGATATTATATTTAAGTCTTTTTAATAGATCTTTAATATTTGCATTATTGATCAATACTATTTATTAAGGATTTACAATAGATCATTAATATTTGCATTATTGATCGATACTGTTTATTAAGGATTTGTGTTAGATCTTTAATATTTGCATCATTAATTAATATTATTTATTAAGGGTTTGTAATAGATCTTCCATATTTCCATTATTGATTGATATTATTTATTATGGATTTGTAATTGATCTTTAATATTTTTATTACTGAATGATATAATTTATTATGAATTTGTAATACATCTTTAATATTTGCATTATTGATCGTTATTTTTTATTAAGCATTTTTAATAGGTCTTTAATATTTGCATTTTTGGTTAATGCGATTTATTAAGGAATTGCAATAGATCTTTAATATTTACATTATTAGTCGATATTTATTACATATTTGTAATAGATCTTTAATATTTTCATTATTGATCGATACTATTTATTAAGGATTTGCAATAGATCTTTAATATTTGCAATATTGATCGATACTGTGTATTTGGGATTTGTAATAGATCTTTAATATTTGAATTATTTATTGATAATATTTATTATGGGTTTGTAATAGATCTTTAATATTTGCATTAGTTATTGATAACATTTAATATGGGTTTGTAATAGATGTTTAATATTTGCATTATTGATTGATATTATTTATCATGGATTTGTAATTGATTTTTAACATTGGCATTATTTATTAATGTTATTTATTAAGGGTATGTAATCGATTTTCATATTTGCTTTATTGATTGATATTTTTCATGGACTTTTAATAGATCATTAATATTTGCATTATTGGTTAATATTAGTTATTAAGGATTTGTAATAGATCTACATTATATTCATTATGGATTGATACTATTCAATATGGATTTCTAACTGATCTATAATTTTTTCATTATTGGTCAATATTTAATAAGTATTTGCAATAGATCATTAATATATGTATTATTGATTGATATTATTTATTAAGAACTTTTTTTAGATCTTTAATATTTGCATTAGTGATTAATGTTATTTAATGGATTGGTAATATATCGTTAACATTTGCATTAATGATATTATTTATCAAGGATACAGAATAGATCTTTAATATTTGTATTGTTTATTGAAAATATTTATTATGTGTTTGTAATAGACCTTTATTATTTGCAGTATTGATGTTTGTATCATGAATTTTCAATGGATCATTAATATTTGCAGTATTGATTGATATTATTTATCATGGATTTGTAATTGATCTGTAATATTTGCATTATAGCTTGAAAAAATGTATTATGAATGTGTACTACATCTTTAATATTTGCATTATTGATTGATACTATTTATTAAGCATTTGTAATAGATCTTCAATATTTGCCTTTTGGTTAATGATATTTATTAAGGATTTGCAATAGATCTTTTATATTTACATTATTGGTCGAAATTTATTAAGTATTTGTAATAGACCTTTAATATTTGCATTATTGATCGATACTCTTTATTAAGGATTTGCAATAGATGTTCACTATTTGCATTATTGATCGATATTGTTTGTTAAGGATTTGTAATAGATATTTAATATTGAATTATTGATTGATGTAATTTATTATGGATTTGTAATAGATCTTTAATATTTGCATTAATGATATTATTTATCATGCATTTGCAATTGATCTTTACTAGTTGCATTAATTATATTATTTATCAAGGATTCGCAATAGATCTTTAATACTTGCATTATTTATTGATAATATTTATTATAGCTTTGTAATAGATCTTTATTATTTGCATTACTGATATTATTCATCATGGATTTGTAATTGTTCTTTAATATTTGCATTATTGATTCATGCTATTTATTAAGGATTTGTAATAGATCCTTAATATTTGCATTATTGATTGATGTCATTCATCATGGATTTGAAATAGATCTTTATTTGTGTTATTGGTTAATATTATTTATTAAGGGTTTGTAATAGATCTTTAATATTTTCATTATTGATTGATATTATTTATTATGGATTTGCAATTGATCTTTAATATTTTCATGATTGAATGAAATAATGTATTATGACTTTGTAATTGATCTGTAATATTTGCATTATTGATTGATATAATTTACTATGAATTTTTAATACATCTTTAATATTTATATTATTGACTAATGTTATTTATTTAGAATTAATAATAGATATTTATTATTTACATTATTTGTTTATATTATTTATTATGAATTTGTAATGCAACTTTCATATTTGCATTATTGATTAATGTTATTTATTAAGGATTGGCAATAGTCCTTTAATATTTACATTATTGATTAATGTTATTTATTAAACACTTGTAATAGATCTTTAATATTTGTGTTGTTGGTCAATGTTATTTATTAAGGATTTGCACCAGATCTGTAATATTTACATTATTGATCAATACAGTTTATTAAGGATTTGCAATAGATCTTTCATATTTGCATTATTGATCGATATTATTTAATAAGGGTTTGTAATAGATCTTTAATATTTGCATTATTGATCAATACTATTTATTAAGGATTTGCAATAGTTCTTTAACATTTGCATTATTGATCGATACTATTTATTAAGGATTTGCAATAGATCTTTCATATTTGCATTATTGATCGATATTATTTAATAAGGGTTTGTAATAGATCTTTAATATTTGCATTATTGATCGATATTATTTAATAAGGGTTTGTAATAGATCTTTAATATTTGCATTATTGATCAATACTATTTATTAAGGATTTGCAATAGTTCTTTAATATTTGAATTATTGATCGGTATTATTTATTAAGGATTTGTGTTAGATCTTTAATATTTTCATTATTGATTGATGTCATGTATTAAGGATTTGTAATAGATCTTTAATATTTTCCTTATTGATTGATATTACATATTATGGAATTTGTAAAACATCTTTAATATTTGCAGTTATATTATTTATCATGGAATTGCAATAGATCATTAATATTTGCATTAAATATATTATTTATCAAGGATTCGCAATAGATCTTAATTACTTGCATTATTGTTTGATACTATTTATTATGGGTTTGTAATAGATCTTAAATAATTGTTTTATTTATGTATATTATTTATTATGGATTTGTAATAGATCTTTAATACTTATGTTATTGATTGATATTAGTTATTCTCCTCCTTCCTTGGCTCTATTTTCACCGCAAGAGAATTGAGAAATGTTTCACTGTATTAAATGCACTGAAATCATTGCTCTTTTTTATAGAAAGATTTACATACTTCTTTCCAATATTAACCAGATGTATTTTTTTAATTTAATACTGAATATTATGTTTTCGTACATGTAACTTATCATTTACATTTGTATTTTTGTTTAAATATCCTATTGTCATTTGTTTTTGTCTTTATTTTAAAATTTATATCAGATATTCACGAGTTCGGTCTCAGCAGGAGAATAGTGTCCAATTCTGGGCAACACATGTTAGGAAGGATGTGACGGCTTTCGAGAGGGTGCAGAAGATATTTACTAGAATGGTTCCAGGGATGTGGGATTACAGTTACGTGGGTAGACTGGAGAAAGTCGGGTTGTTATCCTTATAGCAGAGAAGGTTAAGAGGAGATTTGACAGAGGTTTTCAAAGTAATGAAGAATTTAAATTGAGAAAATGAAGAGAAACTGTTTCCACTGGCTGAAGGCTCGATAACAAGAGGGCACAGAATTAAGGTGATTGGGAAAATAACGAGAGGCGACTCGAGATAAAGCTTTTTTACACAATGAGTGGTTAGGATTTGAAAAGCACTGCCTGATAGTGTGGTGGAAACAGATTCAGGAGTAGCCTGCAAAAAGGAATTGGATGGATAATGGATGGAGAAAAATTGCTGGGATATGGGGAAAGATTGCAACTATCTGGAATGATCTTGAAGAGAGCTGGCGCAGAATCGTTCGGCCGAATGGCCTCCTTCAGTGCTGTAATATTCTACGATTCTATGATATTCATATATGCAGTAATAGTATCAGAAAATTTATCATAAAATTTGTAGACGATGTTCTTAAAATACCTTTGATATTCAGTTTCCAAGTTATTTATATATTCATTTTTAATATATTAATTATACATATCTATATATAATTATATAGCTTTATCAATAATAATGTGCAACAGGAAGTTATTTTAATCTAATTTTACTGCACGGCAGAGAGTCCCCCTGATATCCTTCACGGAGCATCAAATGTCCCTTACCATCTGCACTCAGTGTTCCCGTGAACATCCAAATTTGGCATAAAAATAAAACAAAAAAGGTGACTCAACCGTAGCTAACAAGGGAAGTTAGGGATAGCATGAGATCCAAGGAGAGGAAATAAAAATTGGCCCGAAAAAGCAGTAAACCTGAAGATTGGGAGCAGTTTAACATTCAACAAAGGAGGACAAAGGGATTAATTAAGAAGGGGAAAATAGAATATGAGAGTAAGCTTGCAGGGAACAAACAAACTGACTGTAAAAGCTTTTATAGATGTGTGAAGAGAATAAGATTGGTGAAGTCAAGCGCAGGTCATTTGCAGTCAGAATCAAGGGAATTCATAATGGGGAACAAAGAAATGGTAGACCAATTAAATACATATTTAGGTTCTGTCTTCAAAAAGGAGGACATAAATAACCTCCCAGAGATGTCGGGGAACATAGGGTCTCATGAAAGGGAGGAACTGAAAGAAATCAGTATTTGTAGGGAAATGGTGTTAAGGAAATTGATGGGTTTGAAGGCCGATAAATCCCCAGGGCCTGATAATCTGCATCCTAGGGTACTTAAGGAAGTGGCCCTAGAAATATTAGATGCATTGCTGATCATCTTCCAACATTCGATGGAATCTGGAACAGTACCCATGGATTGGAGGGTAGCTAATGTTACCCCACTATTCAAAAAAGGTGGTAGAGAGAAAATGGGGAATTACAGACTGCTAAGCCTGACATCGATAGTGGGGAAAATGCTAGAGTCCATCATAAAAATGTAATAGCAGAGCACTTGGAAAACAGTGAAAGGATCAGTCAAAGTCGGCATGGATTTACAAAGGGTAAATCGTGCTTGACTTATCCACTGGAAATTTTTGAGGATGTAGCTGGTAAAATAGATAAGGGAGAACAAGTGGATGTGGTGTATTTGGACTTTCAGAAGGCTTTCGATAAGGTCCCGCATAAGAGATTAGCGTGTAAAGTTAAGGCACTTGGGATTGGGGGCAAGGTACTGACTTGGATAGAGAACTGGCTGGCAGATAGAAAGCAAAGAGTTGGAATAAACGGGTCATTTTCTGAGTGGCAGGCAGTGACTAGTGGGGTGCCGCAGGAATCAGCCCTTGGACCCCAACCATTCACAATATGTATTAATGATCTGGACGAGGGAACGAGATGTAATATCTCCAAATTTGCAGACGACACAAAGCTGGGTGGGCGTGTGTGCTGTGAGGAGGATGCCGAGAAACTCCAGGATGATTTGGACAGGTTGGGTGATTGGGCAGAAGCATGGCAGATGCAATATAATGTGGATAAATGTGAGGTTATCCAATTTGGTAGCAAAAACAGGAAGGCAGATTATTATCTGAATGGCAATAGACTGGGAGAAGGGGAAGTGCAACGAGACCTGGGTGTCCTTGTGCACCAGTCGATGAAGGTAGGCATGCAGGTGCAGCAGGCAGTTAAGAAGGTAAATGGTATGTTGGCCTTCGTAGCGAGAGGGTTTGAGTACAGGAACAAGGATGTCTTGCTGCAGTTGTACAGGGCCTTGGTGAGGCCTCATCTTGAGTATTTTGTGCTGTTTTGGTCGCCTTCTCTGAGGAAGGGTGTTCTTGCCATGGAAGGAGTGCAGCAAAGATTCACCATGCTGTTACCTGGGATGGCAGGACAGATTTATGAGGAGCGATTGGGTCGATTGGGCTTGTACTCGCTGGAGTTTAGAAGAATGAGAGGGGATCTCATTGAAACTTGTAAAATTCTGACAGTACTGATCAGACTAGATGCAGGAAGAATGTTCCCGATGGTAGAGGAGTCCAGAACCAGGGGTCACAGTATAAGGATAAGGGCTAAGCCATTTAGGACAGAAGCGAGGAGGAACTTCTTTACCCAAAAAGTGGTGAACCTGTGGAATTCTCTACCACAGAATGCACTAGAGGCCAATTCATTAAATATATTCAAGAAGGGGTGGGATATATTTCTCAAGGCTAAAGTGATCAAGGGGTATGGGGAGAAAGGAGGGACCAGGTACTGAATTTGGATGATCAGCCATGATCACATTGAATGGCGGAGCAGGCTCGAGGGGCCGAATCGCCTTCTCCTGCTCCTATCTTCTATGTTTCTATGTGAGTGGGATACAGTGAATCAGGGGATCGGGAAGTAGTGTTTGAGGAGCGTGGGATGTAATTAATGAGGGGAGTGGGAGGCAGTGAATGAGGCGAGTGGAATGCAGTGACTGAGGAAAGTGGGATGAAATGAATGAGGGGAGTGTGATGTTGTGAATGACAGGACAGGGTTGTAGTGAACGTGGGGAGTAGGATGTAGTGAATGAGGGGAGTGTGATGTAGTGAATGAGGGGAGAGGGTTGCAGTGAATGAGGGGAGTGTGCTACATTTGCTGATGTGAGGGTGCCAGTCAGTTCCTTCTGTAGCCTCTAGATGGCACCTTCACTTGTTTGTTTCTAGCCCTTTGTTAATTGTTCCTAGCCTCCTGTGTTAATTCTTAACGGCCTGTTAGCTGTTCATGGGTTTCACCTGGTTTTCTTGGTACATAAGTTCTGTGGTTGCTTCCCTCCTCGCTCAGTCCTAACCAGGGACGAGCCTTGGCTCTGTGGCTGCTGGCTTTGACGAGCTGGCTGCCATGGTTCGCGAGCTCTGTATTTAAGATGTATCTAAGTCTGTGTTCTTGTTGTTCTTAGTCTTGATAAAGTGCTGGGCTGGACTAGCGTGTTGCCATGCTGGCGCTTGTCTTGAGCTCTGTATTGATAAGCCTGTTACCCCTGTGGCAGCCCCTCGTGATAGCTTGTCTCGAGCCTCGTCTCGGCAAGCTGGTTGCGCTTGTGGTAAGCTTATCCCAGCTCAGTATGGACAAGTAGGTTGCCTCATGGAAGCTGTCCTGAGTTCCTATTCTTGACTAGCCGTTTTGTAACTTGTCTCGAATTCTATGTATATTGTTGTGTTCCTTGTATGAATCTAGTTATGTGTGAATCTCGTAAAGTACCTTAAAAGATTGTATACCTGCCTCTAGCCTGGTTTCTGCACTTGGGTCCAGAACCTACCTTGCCTGGAGAGCACGGCCCCGTATCTACACGGCCCCGTGGCTCCCCCACCCGTGACAGTAGGACTGAGCCATACATGGACTCAGCAGAAACCAACCAGCCAAGGTTTGAAGCTCTTGAGTTAATTTTTTGAGCTGTTTTGGGCAAATATTTGGTCTCCTTGGACGTAGACTCCCCGCTGTGTCGGTGTTTAATTTTGAGTCTCCTAGGAAGAAGACCCCCACTGTGTTAAGTTTTCAAGTGTACTTTCAAGTCTTGTGTTAAATTTTCGAGTGAATTTTCAAGCCTCCAGTGTTAAATTTTCGAGTGAATTTTCAAGCCTCCAGTGTTAAATGTTCAAGTGAATTTTCAAGTCTCCTGTGTTAAATTTTCGTGTGAACTTTCAAGTCTGTTGGGCCTTTATAATGTTAAACTTTCAAGTAAAACTTTTGAGTCTCCTGGGTCTCTATTGTGTTAGACCCCCAGGTGAACTCTCAAGTCTCCTGGGCCTTCATTGTGTTAAAATTTCTAGTGAACTTTCAAGTTTCCTGGGCCTTCATTGTGTTAAAATTTCTAGTGAACTTTCAAGTTTCCTGGGCCTTCATTGTGTTTACTTTCTAGTTAACTTTCAAGCTTCCTGGGCCTTTACTGTGTTAGACCCCAAGTAAATTCTCAAGCTTCCTGGGCCTCTACTGTGTTAAACCCCAAGTAAATTCTCAAGCTTCCTGGGCCTCTACTGTGTTAGATTTTTTGAGTAAATTTTCAAGTCTCCTATGTTAAATTCAAGTGAACTTTCAAGTCTTTTGGACCTTTATTGTGTTAAGCTTTCAAACTCTCCTACAAAAGAGAGACTTTCAAGTTCTTCTGGGCAAATTAAGTTTTCAAGCTCTCCTGGACAAATTAAACTCTCAAGCTCTCCTGGACAGGTTAAATTTTCGAGTTCTTCTGGATCGTACAGACTCTTGAGTTCTCCTGGACGAGTTGAATTTTCGAGCTGTCCTGGACAAGACAACTTTTGAGCTCTCCTGGATTGGATACCTTCGAGTTCTCCTGGACAAATATAATCCATTGAGCGCGCTAACTCTGGAGAACGATGGCTTCGTTGCTTACAAAGATTTTGGTCATATGATTGCCACGACATGTCCTTGCCGCTAGTGGATGAGGAGGATGATTCTGTCTTGAGATTTCTGAATATCTGCAGTTTGTGAACAGTTGGAATGGGGAATATCATTGCTTGAAAAGCTAAGAAGATTCGCCCTGTGTATTCGAGCTCTGTGTTTTCGAGCCCTGTGTTTTCGAGCCCTGTGTTTTCGAGCCCTGTGTTTTTTCTTAACGGCCTGTTAGCTGTTCATGGGTTTCACCTGGTTTTCTTGGTATATAAGTTCTGTGGTTGATTCCCTCCTTGCTCAGTCCTAACCGGGGACTAGCCTTGGCTCTGTGGCTGCTGGCTTTGACTAGCTGGCTGCCATGGTTCTCGAGCTCTGTATTTAAGATGTATCTAAGTCTGTGTTCTTGTTGTTCTTAGTCTTGATAAGGTGCTGGGCTGGACTAGCGTGTTGCCATGCTGGCGCTTGTCTTGAGCTCTGTATTGATAAGCCTGTTACCCCTGTGGCAGCCCCTCGTGATAGCTTGTCTCGAGTCTCGTCTCGGCAAGCTGCTTGCGCTTGTGGTAAGCTTATCCCAGCTCAGTATGGACAAGTAGGTTGCCTCATGGAAGCTGTCCTGAGTTCCTGTTCTTGACTAGCCGTTTTGTAACTTGTCTCGAGTTCTATGTATATTGTTGTGTTCCTTGTATGAATCTAGTTATGTGTGAATCTAGTAAAGTACCTCTTAAAGATTGTATACCTGCCTCTAGCCTGGTTTCTGCACTTGGGTCCAGAACCTACCTTGCCTGGAGAGCACGGCCCCGTATCTACATGGCCCCGTGCTCCCCAACCCTGACAGCTGAGGGGAGTGAATGAGGCAGATGTGAGACATTGACTGTGGGTTATGGGATGAGGAGACTGAGGGGCGTGCGATGAGGAAACTGATGGACGTGTATTGACTGAGGGCACTGGGATTGGATGATTCTGGCCTTTAATACCAGCCTGATAACCTGTTCTGATGTTCACCAGTCTGCGCTCTCCCATGTCTCTCTTTCTTTATTACAGATCCAGAGACACCCAACACAGGAATCCGACGCACAAACAATGCGAGAGTCCACTGACCATTCATCCACTATTCCAGCGAGCTCTGCAGCCTCAGGTATCTTCCTTGTGGGGGCCATTCTAAGCAACCTGTTCACCCAGTGCATCTGCTGAAATACTCTGTCCTCATATTTATTCAGTTTCTTAATGAGGGGTGTATGATTTACTGACCGATGAGTGGGGATGAGGAGACCATGAACAAAAGGATGCAGGGACTGAGGAGTGGGTGATGAGAATGGTGAGGGGAGTGAGATGAGGGGACTCATTGGAGTGGGATGGAGCAAATGAGGGGAATGGGATGCAGTGAGAGAGGGGAGTGAGTGGCAGTGACTGAGGTGATTCGGATGCAGTGAATTAGGGCAGTGGGTTTCAGTTACTGAGGGGAGTGGGCTGCAGTTACCGAGGTGAGTGGGTTGCAGTGACTGAGGGTGAGTGGGTTGCAGTGACTGAGGGTGACGCACAGCTTGTAGAAAATATCAGGGCATAAGGGAGAATTTCTACCCAAAATTCACAAAAATATGCCCGGAATTCAGAGATTTGAATGACGACCAAAAACTCCCATACCTACTAGGGGAAGAGAGAAATTGTGTAACCTTAGCGGCACACTATTTTACAGCTTGCCATAAACAGAGGGACAACCATTAAATATAAGAAAATAGTATATATAAATTATATGAATGTATATTTATACACTCAGGGATATATCTGTTTATACACTGTATGGATAGATCTGTATTTTTGTGTTCAACCATGAATGTTTTTCGATGCTTTGGCAACATAAGATGTACCTTTTCATGCCAATAAAGCGATTTGAATTGAATTGAATTGAATTGAGTGGGTTGCCATGACTGAGGGGAGTGGGCTGCAGTGACGGAGTGGAGTGGGCTGCAGTGACTGAGGGGAGTGGGCTGCAGTGACTTAGGGGAGTGGGGTTCAGTGAATTAGGGGAGTGGGGTTCAGTGAATTAGGGAAGTGGGATGAAGTGACAAAGCGTTGTGGGATTGGAGGATTCTTGTACCAGCCTGATGAGCTGTTCGGGTGTTCTCCACTCTGCACTCTCCCCTGTCTCGCTTCCTTTATTGCAGATTCAGAGACATCAACAACTCATGAACCTGAGGAACAATCGACTCGTGATTCCACTGACGGTTCTTCCACTATTCCAGTGGGATCTGCAACTCAGATATTAGCCTTGTGTGGCCAATTCTACACAGACAGCTCACCCAATATAGATGCTGAAATCCTCAGTCCTGACAATTTATCCATATATCCATGAGGGGAGTGGGTTGAAGTGGCTGAGGGGAGAGGAAGTGGATGATTGTGGTTTATATAAAAATTGGTGGCTGACATTCTCTGGTCTCTAGTACCAGCTTGATGATCTGCTCTGGTGATATCCACTCTGCAATCTCCCATTTGTCGCTTCCTTAATTACAGATCCAGAACATCCCCACCTCAGGAACCCGAGGAACAAACAATGCGAGCAACCACTGAGCAGACATCCACTATTCCAGCAGTGTCTGCCTCCTCAGGTATCTGCATGAAAGACGGCCCCTCCAACACTGCAGACCTCCCTCAGTACTGCCCCTCTAACAGTGCAGCTCTCCCTTAATACGGCCCCTTCAAAACTGCAGAGATCCTTCTGTACTGCACTGCAGTTTTGGCCTAGATTTTTGTAGTCAATCGCTGGCTTGGGACTTGAACACACAACCTTCTGATTCAAAGCCTACAGTGCCATTACCTGGGCCTTACTGAATCTGCTTCCAGAAGACTTTCCGAGTTCATTCCATATCATAAAATCTCACTGCATGACCAAAGTTCTTCACATCTGCTCACTGTTTCTTTTACCAATTATATTTTTTCTGTGTCCTTTTGGTAATGACAAGGTAAGTAATGCAAACAGCTTCTCCATGCTTACTGTATCAAAACCCCTCATCATTTTGAACACTATTGAATCTCCCCTTAACCTTCTCTGCTGTAAGGAGAAAAATCCCAACATCTCTCCTCTCCCCACATAACTGAATCCACTCATCCCTGGTGTCATTATTGTAGATTCTGTCCACACAAGTGGGAGACGATGACCACCTCAAACAAGAGGGAGTCTAACCTTTTCCACTTGACAGTCAACAGCATTTCCGTCACCGAATCCTACAACATCAAAATCCTAGGGATCGCCATTGATCAGAAACTCAACAGGAGCAGCCACATAAATGACGTGGCTACTGCAGCAGGTCAGAGGCTGGCTGTTCTGCTGCGAGTAACTCAATACCTGACACCCAAAACCATCGCCATCATCACTGTAAAAAGCCTGTGTGATTGGCCACTGTGGCATAGTGGTTAGCACTGTTGCCTCACAGCGCCAGGGACCCGGGTTCGAATCCGGCCTCAGGTGACTGTCTGTGTGGAGTTTGCACATTCTCCCCGTGTTTGCGTGGGATTCCTCCGGGTGCTCCGGTTTCCTCCCACAGTCCAAAGATGTGCGGGTTAGGTTGATTGGCTATGATAAATTGACCCTTAGTGTTAGGCGGATTAAATACGTGGGGTTACGGGGATAGGGTGGGATATGTGTTGGTGTGGGGGTTACGGGGATCGGGTGGGATATGTGTCGGTGCAGGCTCGATGGGCCGAAATGGCCTCTATCTGCACTGTGGGGTTTCTGTGATTCTGTGTGACCTGTCACTTTAAAAAACCTGTGGGACTGGTCCTGTCTCTTTAATAAGCCTCTATGACTGGTCCTGTCTCTTTAAAATGTCTGTGTGACTGGTCCTGTCTCTTTAAAAAGCCTGCGTGACTGGTCCTGTCTCTTGAAAAAGCCTGTATGACTTATCCTGTCTTTTTTAAATGTCTGTGTGGCTGGTCCTGTCTATTTAAAAAGCCTGTGTGTCTGGTCCTCTCTCTTTCTAAAGTCTATGTGACTGATCCTGTCTCTATAAATCGTCTGTGTGACTGGTCCTGTCTATTTAAAAAGCCTGTGTGTCTGGTCCTCTCTCTTTCTAAAGTCTATGTGACTGATCCTGCCTCTATAAATCGTCTTTGTGACTGGTACTGTCCCTTTAAAAAGCCTGTGTGACTGGTCCTGTCTCTTTAAAAGACCTGTGTGACTGTTCCTGTCTCTTTAAAAAACCTCTGTAACTGGTACTCTCTCTTTAAAAAGCCTGCATAACTGGTTCTGTCACTTTATACAGCCTATGTGACTGCTCCTGTCTCTTTAAATCGTCTGGGTGACTGGTTCTCTCTCTTTACAAAGCCTGTGTGACTGGTAATGTCTTTTTTAAAAGCCTGTGTGATTGGTCCTGTGTCTTTAAAAAGCCTGCGTGACTGGTCCTGTCTCTTTAAGAAGCCTGTGTGAATGTTTCTGTGTCACTTGATGTGGCTTCGGCCTCTTGTTTTTGTGTTAATTGCCTTTTATACAATTAAGCCCTTGGGCTCTAAAGAAGAGCTCGAATGCATTTTGTTTTTTTAAACAGTGGATCATGGATTTTGACAAAACAGCAGTGCTGATGGGGCAGGATTACTGAGACTAGTTCTTTGTCACCGAAGTGGCTTCACAGAGTTATGGAGAAATCTTGGCTGGAAAATTACTATTAAGAATTGAAGAGCAAGGCCTAGAAACCCGTCTTTGGCTGCAGTGGAACTGATTATCAGGCGCAGCGTGAAATGGGCGCCCGATCTGATACTGCCCGTTTAACCCACCACCCGAGACGAATGTGTCGGCCCTTGTCTGCAGACATCAGCAGATATCAAATGTCACAGCGTGCTGAAGAATTAGAAAATGACTTTGCCTCACAAAGCCTCGGCTTGCTTCCATTCAGAGTCATTTGTTATTTTCTGAGACAAAGTGCTCGAGGGGTGGGGCGATATAACATTTATATCTAAAATTTTTATAAGCATTTCTCTCTCATCCAAAACTCTACTGTCCCTCTCCTAACTCACACCAAGTCCCGTTCACTCATCACCCCCCTGCGCTCACTGACATACATTGACTTCGGTCAGGCAATGCCTCGATTTAAAAAGTTTCATCCTCGGGTTCAGTCCCAACTGATTGAGATGTATCCAGTAAAGGATTTGCATCCCGAAAAAGCCAAACATTAGTTTGTTTGTGTTTAGTATTTTACCATAAGTAGTTTTCACCCCCAGGACAGCAGATGGTTCCCTACAATTGGCATCAAGGGAACGAGGCACAGAGGAGGGGCTAGAATTTGACTCGGACGGCAGCACAAAACAACAACACCTCCAATTTCCCCTTCAGGTCACACACCATCCGAACTTGGACATTTTTGAAATTCATTCTTGAGAGGTGGGCGTCGCTGGTATGGCCATCATTTATTGCCCATCACTAATTGCCCTTGCTAAGGTGGGGCTGAGCCGCCTTATAGAACTGACTGGCTTGCTAGGCCATTTCACAGGGAATTAAAGAGTCAAGCACATTGCTGTGCGTCAGGAGTCACATTTCGGCCAGAATGGGTAACAACGGCAGATTTCCTTCCCTGCACTTTCATAACCTCCATTACTGGCACTAGCTTTTTTTCCAGATTTGTTTAATTCATGGAATTTAATTTCCCCAGCTGGTGGGATTTGTCGAGGCATATGGTTTACTAAGCCAGCAACATATCCACTATGCTATCGTACCCTTCAAATATTTCGCCGTTCCTTCATTGTCAATGGGACAAAAGCCTGGATTTCCTTGCATAACAGTATCGTGGGAGCACTTTACCTCAAGGAATGCAGCGGCTCAAGTTGAAGGTCCATCATTTTCTCATGGTAATCTAAGGATGGGAAGTGATATCGGCCTTGACAGCGTTAAACATATCCTGAGAACAAGTATATATAAATATAACATAGGAATACAGTCAATGATTTTGTAATTCATTGGCTGAAACCAGGCGAGGCCTGTGATCAGAGCGGGGCATCATGCTTCGCTAAATAAATTGTCGCACAACTTGGTTCACGAATTCTATCGCCTAGAAATTCAGTATAGCCACTTTTGGGGCGGTAAAGTCGGGCGGCTGCTAAAGTTTGCGCCCGCCGGAAAGTGGAGTCCACTTCGCCGAAATTCAGTAGCTTTGGCCAAGGAGTTCGCTCGAGCGCTAAAACTGGCGTTGCATGGCTATCTTTAGGGGCTAAGCCGGTGGTGCAGACTGATACCGCCGAGGCCGGGCGCAGCGCAGGTGCGGTCATGTTTTGATTGACAGCAGACACCCTGGCGCCGGCCAGCTCTTAAAGGGGGAAGGGTCGACTTGGTCTGCTGCCACGCCCTGGATACTGCAGCCCTCCAGCTAGGCCTAAACACTGCTGCTGGAGAGAAATAGCGCCAGGAAGGATGCAGAGGGCCCATGAGCGAGTGCAGCGCTTCTCTGCCCATGATTTAAAGGTGCTGGTTAAGGCTTTGGAGAAGAGAAGCCATATCTTGTTCCCAGACAGTGGCAAGAAGCCTCCCAAGAGGGTGTACAGGAGAGCCTGGAGGGAAATCGCCCAGAGGGTCACAGCCAACAGCGATGTCCTCAGGACTGGTGTCCAATGCCAGAAAAAGTTTAACGACCTCACTCGGATTGTCAGGGTGAGTACCCTTTCCAGTGTCCTCCTCATCCTTGCATGTGCACCTCACATTATGGGCAAAGGGACCTCAAAGGCCTAATGGCCAGCCCTCATCCAGCAGCTATGGCACTGGCATGAACATCAATTGCACTTTCTGCACTTTACACACTGGCCAAGATATTCCACCATGGGAGGCAGTGCATACAGCAACAGGGCACCACACTGGCCAAGCTATTCGATCATGGGAGGCAGTGCATACAGCAACAGGGCACCTCACTGGCCAAGCTATTTGACCATGGGAAACAGTGCACACAACAACAGGGCACCACACTGTACTTAGATGCTGTCCTTTCTCTTGCAGGCCAAGCTGGCCCAGAATCTGAAGAGCCGGACTGTCACCGGGGGAGGCCGTGCCCAGTTCCAGCACCTCAGTGACCTGGAGGAGCGCGTGGGTCGAGTCATGGGTGCCCGGGTGATTGGCCCCGTTGCAATTGGAGATGCTGACCCTGTGCTGGGCCCCAATGGTAAGGACATGACCGTTTGGACCTCTCTCGTTCCCCTTGCGCTTCAGATCTACATCCTTTGCCACTGTCCGACCAATGCGCAGAATGCCACCACTCATGCCTCCCTCGCTGACGCCCTGTCCTCACTCCAAAGCTACTCTTGTGCCTTCCTGCTTTCAGCTGGTGAGGAGGAGGTCCCTGAAGCTGCGAGTGTCAGTCCCTCGGAAGAGGAGGATGAGGAGGAGCAAGAGGAAGGCGGCACATCGGGGGAACCCTCATCCGCGCCAGGGGATGGCAATGGAGGGGACACGTGTTCCCTGGAGGAGAGCCAGGGGGAAGTGTTGCAGGGGAGTGTAGCTCCTGTGCCCAGTGGCGTCCAGCCAAGCGGGAAGGGTCGGCCAGCTCGGCTGCCTTCTCCCCAGAGGGGGGAAGTGTTGCAGGGGAGTTTAGCTCCTGTGCCCAGTGGCGTGCAGCCATGCGGGAAGGGTCGGGCAGCTCGGCGGCCTTCTCCCCAGAGGGGGGAAGTGTTGCAGGGGAGTGTAGTTGCTGGGCCCAGTGGCGTGCAGCCATGCGGGAAGGTTCGGCCAGCTCGGCGGCCTTCTCCCCAGAGGGAGAGTCCGGCCTCCAGTCCGGAGACGGTCCTCATCCAGGAGGTGCGCCTCCTTGATCAAATGTCCGCGGACTCGGATCGTCGGCACACCGAGTTCATGGGGGTTGTGGCACGGTTGCCTGAGGCCATTGAGTCCCTGGCTCATAGTGTGTCCGATTTCGGGACCTCACAGGCCAGGGGTTTCGAACAACTCGTGGCAGCACAGGCCAGGGGTCTCGAACAATTCGGGGCATCACAGGACGCGAGTCGGGCGCAATTCGGGGCATCACAGGACGCGAGACTGGCCGAATTCGGGGCATCACAGGACGTGAGTCGGGCCGAATTCGGGGCATCACAGGACGCGAGTCGGGCCGTATTCAGGGCAGCACAGGACGCGAGTCGGGACGACTTCAGGGCAGCACAGGCAGCGAGTGGACAGTTGATCAGCGGTGCCATGCAGTCACTGGCTGGTCTGATGCGGGCACAGACCAGGGCAGTACGGGCACTCACTGCTGCCACACTCGCTGTGTCATGCACGCATCGCCAGGGCACCCGCCGTGCTGCTGCAGCACAGCGGTCTGGCCTTCACCAGATTGCTGCGATTGCTGCAGTGCCAGCCCGGCCGAGTGCCAGTGTCTCTGGCGAACAGCGAGTGCCTGCCATCAGCCAGCTTGCCCCATTGCTGCAGCCGCCACTGCCACACCCCCAGCAAAGCTGCGACAAGCTGCTGGAGAGACTGATGCTGCCCAGCCACAGCTGCAGCAGTCAGCAGCCGGCCCCTCGAGGGCCAGAGCTCGTCTAGGCCGACCCCCAAGGGTATCTGCCGTCACGCAATGTGCCCCTCAGGAGCCTTCCCCCAGCCTTGCAGCACCCACAGGGCCCAGGTTGAGGCGGAGCAGCAGGTCAGCCAGGGGCCGGAAAAGGCTGGACAAGGACTCGCCCTCTCGGCACACAAAGTAGAGTGTGTTGGCAAATGTTTTTTTATATGGTGGTGGTTGTGTTGTCTATGGGGGGGGGGTTCTTTTGGTAAGGCCGAGGATGAAGGCCATTTGGATGGACAAGTTTTGTTATTCCTCCCCAGGTTGTGGGAGTGAGATATGTTTTTGACTGTTTTTTGGGGGTGTTGTCTGTTTTGGGGTTTCATGTGGGAAGGGCCCTGAGTTTGTTCAATAAAGCTTTTTCTTTATTCAGCTTGTCCATGTGTGATGTTTCAAGTGGTTGTTGCATTAACCGGCTGAGGGCTTGCGGAGCGGCTGCATTCATGTGCCTTCATTGCCACAAGCCATTCCCTGACAGGGGGCCTAGAAGTGTCGTTCAATAAGCCGCCGACGGACGGCCCTTGGACCTTGTCGCTCCCTCCTGGGCTGGTACTCCTCCTCCTCCTCCTCCTCCTTCTCATGGTCCTCCTGCTCATCCTCCTGAGGTGGTGGTCCAACGTGAGGTGGCAGTGCCTGAGTCCTGCGGATAGCCAGGTTGTGCAGCATGCAGCAAACGACGATGAACTGGGAGACTCCATCCGGCGAATACTGCAGAGATCCGCCGGAGTGATCCAGGCAGCGGAACCGTTGCTTGAGGACGCCAATCGTTTGCTCTATGATGTTCCTTGTGGCTTGATGGCTTTCGTTGTATGCCTCCTCAGCAGGGGTCCTGGGCGCGCGGAGCGGGGTCATGAGCCATGTACACAAAGGATAGCCTTTGTCCCCGATAAGCCATCCTCTTGGGGGAGGCTGTGCCTGGAACATGTCAGCCACAGTTGTCTGGCGCAGGATAAATGCATCGTGGCTGCTGCCTGGAAAGCGGGCATTGACAGCTAGGATGCGCTGCCTGTGATCACACACCAGCTGTACATTGAGGGAATGGTAGCCATTCCGGTTGCGGTAATCCTCGGCATTGTCGATAGGTGCCCGCAAAGCCACATGCGTGCAGTTAATGGTGCCCTGCACCATGGGGAAGTCGGCGATCCTCGCAAATCCGAATGCACGCTGCTCCTGCCTCTCTAGGGTCATGGGGAAGGAGATGAATTGGTGTCTCCTTGTGAAAAGGGCATCGGTGACCTGCTGGATGCAGCGATGCACGGCGAACTGGGATATGTTAGCTATGTCCCCAGCAGCGGCTTGGAAGGAGCCGCTTGCATAAAAGTTCAGAGCCACCGTGACCTTCACTTCCACCGACAGAGACGTCCTGCACATCAGCTGTGGACGCAGATCTCTGTGAAGCAGCTGGCAGATCTCTGCAACCACCTCACTTCTGAAGTGCAGCCTCTTAACACACTGCGCGGCAGTCATGGTGAGATAGGACACCTGCTGGCGGTATTCCCTGAGTGGGTAAGGCCTACGTTGCCGACGCCTGATGCCCCCTCTGCGTCTAGGCATGGCTGCCCCTCTCACACAGCGTCTGCGAGCCCTTCGCACATAATGCTGGAACTGAGGGTTGGAACCCCATGCAGCCCCCATAATATACTTGCAAACAATGAAATCACAATGAGGCAAATTTCCAAGCTCTGGCCAGAAGCCAAAAATACCTCTCCTATGTTGGCCAAATCAGTAAGGGCTCTTCCTTGGTCTCAGTCCAGAAATCCGTTGCAGAAAAGTCATTGCAGCAAAATGGCTGGCCTTTATAGTACAGTGTAAGTGCCCTTTAATTAGCGATCCCCGAGGCCCGCAGGGCCTCTGCTGCGTTCCACTTCACAGTTCTTAACATCGCCATGCCCACATTGGGCGGGTGCGACTGAAGTTCCGGTTTGGGGTGCACAAAGGGCGTTGCACGATGAAATGACGTCATAAGTTGCGCGCGCAGCTGAGCGCGCGCAAACACTTTGCGCCGGCGCTAAATGTCTACTGAAGTTGGGCGTAGGCGCAGATCGTCCTGCGCCCGGCCGCTAAGTGCCTAGCGCTCGAGATCTACTCCTACTAAGGCACTCACGGCTGGCGGGCGCAACTGAATTTCTAGGCCTGTGTGTGTGTCCTTTTGAACTAGGCCATGAGAACTGCCAACTCCATTCTCTGTTCTCACAATGTGGCCAATTCAGGGGCCCTACCCATATCCTGTATTTCATGGATTTTTGCGAATCCTACAGCACCAGAAACAGGCGATTTAGGAGCTTCAGAAACAGTGGAATTAGGAGCACCAGAAACAGGGGAATTTGGAGCACCAGAAACAGAGGAATTAGGAGCACCAGAAACAGAGGAATTAGGAGCACCAGAAACAGAGGAATTAGGAGCACCAGGAAAAGGGGGATTAGAAGCTCCAGAAAGAGAGCAAAATGAAGCTTCAGAAAGAGAAGAATTAGGAGCACCAGAAACAGAGGAATTAGCAGCAACAGAAACAGGGGAATTAGGAGCTCCAGAAACATAGGAATTAGGAGCACCAGAAACAGCGGAATTAAGAATAGCAGGAACAGAGGAATTAGGAGCACCAGAAACAGAGAAATAGGGAGCACCAGAAACAGGGGAATTAGGAGCCCCAGAAACAGAGGAATTAGGAACAGCAGAAACAGGGGAATTAGTAGCCCCAGAAGCAGAGGAATTAGGATCTCCAGAAACAGAGGAATTAGGAGCACCAGAAACAGAGGAATTAGGAACACCAGAAAGAGGGGAATTAGGAGCCCCAGAAACAGGGTGATTAGGAGCACCAGAGATAGTGGAACTTGGAGCTTCAGAAAGAGAAGAATTAGGAGCACCAGAAACAGAGGAATTAGGAACACCAGAAACAGGGGAATTAGGAGCTTCAGAAACAGAGGGATTAGGAGCATCAGAAAATGAGTAATTAGGATCACCAGAAACAGTGGCATTAGGAGCAGCAGAAACAGAGGAATTAGGAGCACCAGAAACGGAGGAATTAGGAACACCAGAAACTGAGGAATTAGGAGCACCAGAAATAGAGGAATGAGGAGCACCAGAAACAGAGGAATTAGGAGCACCAGAAACAGAGGAATTAGGAGCTCCAGAAACAGAGGAATTAGGAGCACCAGAAACAGAGGAATTAGGATCACCAGAAACAGATGAATTAGGAGCACCAGAAAGAGGGGAATTAGGAGCACCAGAAACAGAGGAATTAGGAACACGAGAAACAGAGGAATTAGGAGCACCAGAAACAGAGGAATTAGGAGCACCAGAAACAGGGGAATTAGGAGCACCAGAAAGAGGGGAATTAGGAGCACCAGAAAAAGAGGAATTAGGAGCACCAGAAACAGAGGAATTAGGAGCACCAGAAACAGGGGAATTAGGAGCACCAGAAACAGGGGAATTAGGAGGACCAGAAACAGGGCAATTAGGAGCTCCAGAAACAGGGGAATTAGGAGCACCAGAAACAGGGGAATTAGGGGCAACAGAAACAGGGGAATTAGGATCACCAGAAACAGAGGAATTAGGAGCACCAGAAACAGGGGAATTAGGAGCACCAGAAACAGAGGAATTAGGAGCACCAGAAACAGAGGAATTATGAGCATCAGAAACAGAGGAATTAGGAGCACCAGGAACAGGGGGATTAGGAGCTCCAGAAAGAGTGGAAATTGAAGCTTCAGAAACAGAAGCATTAGGCGCACCAGAAACAGAGAAATTAGCAGCAACAGAAACAGAGGAATTGGAAAACCAGAAACAGAGGAATTGGAACAACAGAATCAGGGATATTAGGATCACCAGAAATGGAGGAAATAGAAGCACCAGAAAGAGTGGAATTAGGAGCAACAGAAACAGAGGAATTAGGAGCACCAGAAACAGAGGAATTAGGAGCACCAGAATCAGGGGAATTAGGAGGACCAGAAACATAAGAATTAGGAGCACCAGAAACAGAAGAATTAGGAGTACCAGAAACAGAGGAATTAGGAGCACCAGAAACAGGGGAATTAGGAGCACCAGAAACAGAGGAATTAGGAGCACCAGAAACAGAGGAATTAGGAGCACCAGAAACAGGGGAATTAGGAGCACCAGAAACAGGGGAATTAGGAGCACCAGAAACAGAGGAATTAGGAGCACCAGAAACAGAGGAATTAGGAGCACCAGAAACAGGGGAATTAGGAGCACCAGAAACAGGGGAATTAGGAGTACCAGAAACAGGGGAATTAGGAGCACCAGAAACAGAGGAATTAGGAGCATCAGATACAGAGGAATTAGGAGCACCAGAAAGAGCTGAATTTGGAGCACCAGAAACAGAGGAATTAGGTGCACCAGAAACAGAGGAATTAGGAACACAAGAAACAGAGGAATTAGGAGCACCAGAAACAGAGGAATTAGGAGCACCAGAAACAGCGGAATTAGTAGCGCCAGAAACAGGGGAATTAGGAGCACCAGAAACAGGGGAATTAGGAGCACCAGAAACAGGGGAATTAGGAGCACCAGAAACAGAGGAATTAGGAGCATCAGATACAGTGGAATTAGGAGCACCAGAAAGAGGGGAGTTAGGAGCACCAGAAACAGAGGAATTAGAAGCACCAGAAACAGAGGAATTAGGAACACGAGAAACAGAGGAATTAGGAGCACCAGAAACAGAGGAATTAGGAGCACCAGATACAGGGGAATTAGGAGCACCAGAAAGAGGGGAATTAGGAGCACCAGAAACAGAGGAATTAGGAGCACCAGAAACAGAGGAATTAGGAGCACCAGAAACAGGGGAATTAGGAGCACCAGAAACAGGGGAATTAGGAACACCAGAAACAGAGGAATTAGGAGCACCAGAAACAGGGGAATTAGGAGCACCAGAAACAGGGGAATTAGGAGCACCAGAAACAGGGGAATTAGGAGCACCAGAAACAGAGGAATTAGGAGCACCAGAAACAGAGGAATTACGAGCACCAGAAACAGGGGAATTAGGAGCACCAGAAACAGAGGAATTAGGAGCACCAGAAACAGAGGAATTAGGAGCACCAGAAACAGAGGAATTAGGAGCACCAGGAACAGGGGGATTAGGAGCACCAGAAACAGGGGAATTAGGAGCACCAGAAACAGACGAATTAGGAGCACCAGGAACAGGGGGATTAGGAGCACCAGAAACAGGGGAATTAGGAGCACCAGAAACAGATGAATTATGAGCACCAGAAACAGGGGAATTAGGAGCACCAGAAACAGATGAATTAGGAGCACCAGAAACAGGGGAATTAGGAGCACTAGAAACAGTGGAATTAGGAACACCAGAAACAGGGGAAATAGGAGCACCAGAAACAGAGGAATTAGGAACACCAGAAACAGAGGAATTAGGAGCACCAGAAACAGGGGAATTAGGAGCACCAGAAACAGGGGAATTAGGAGCACCAGAAACAGGGGAATTAGGGGCACCAGAAACAGGGGAATTAGGATCACCAGAAACAGAGGAATTAGGAGCACCAGAAACAGAGGAATTAGGAGCACCAGAAACAGAGGAATTATGAGCACCAGAAACAGAGGAATTAGGAGCACCAGAAACAGGGGAATTAGGAGCACCAGAAAGAGGGGAATTAGGAGCACCAGAAACAGAGGAATTAGGAGCACCAGAAACAGAGGAATTAGGAGCACCAGAAACAGGGGAATTAGGAGCACCAGAAACAGGGGAATTAGTAGGATCAGAAACAGGGGAATTCGGAGCTCCAGAAACAGGGGAATTAGGAGCAACAGAAACAGGGGAATTAGGGGCACCAGAAACAGGGGAATTAGGATCACCAGAAACAGAGGAATTAGGAGCACCAGAAACAGGGGAATTAGGAGCACCAGAAACAGAGGAATTAGGAGCACCAGAAACAGAGGAATTATGAGCACCAGAAACAGAGGAATTAGGAGCACCAGGAACAGGGGGATTAGGAGCTCCAGAAAAAGTGGAAATTGAAGCTTCAGAAACAGAAGCATTAGGCGCACCAGAAACAGAGAAATTAGCAGCAACAGAAACAGAGGAATTGGAAAACCAGAAACAGAGGAATTGGAACAACAGAATCAGGGATATTAGGATCACCAGAAATGGAGGAAATAGAAGCACCAGAAACAGGGGAATTAGGAGGACCAGAAACAGAGGAATTAGGAGCACCAGAAACAGGGGAATTAGGAGCACCAGAAACAGAGGAATTAGGAGCACCAGAAACAGAGGAATTAGGAGCACCAGAAACAGGGGAATTAGGAGCACCAGAAACAGGGGAATTAGGAGCACCAGAAACAGAGGAATTAGGAGCACCAGAAACAGAGGAATTAGGAGCACCAGAAACAGGGGAATTAGGAGCACCAGAAACAGGGGAATTAGGAGTACCAGAAATAGGGGAATTAGGAGCACCAGAAACAGAGGAATTAGGAGCATCAGATACAGAGGAATTAGGAGCACCAGAAAGAGGGGAATTTAGAGCACCAGAAACAGAGGAATTAGGTGCACCAGAAACAGAGGAATTAGGAACACCAGAAACAGAGGAATTAGGAGCACCAGAAACAGGGGAATTAGGAGTGCCAGAAACAGGGGAATTAGGAGCACCAGAAACAGGGGAATTAGGAGCACCAGAAACAGGGGAATTAGGAGCACCGGAAACAGAGGAATTAGGAGCATCAGATACAGAGGAATTAGGAGCACCAGAAACAGGGGAATTAGGAGCACCAGAAACAGAGGAATTAGGAGCATCAGAAACAGAGGAATTAGGAACACGGGAAACAGAGGAATTAGGAGCACCAGAAACAGAGGAATTAGGAGCACCAGAAAGAGGGGAATTAGGAGCACCAGAAAGAGGGGAATTAGGAGCACCAGAAACACAGGAATTAGGAGCACCAGAAACAGAGGAATTAGGAACACCAGAAACAGAGGAATTAGGAGCACCAGAAACAGGGGAATTAGGAGCACCAGAAACGGGAATTAGGAGCACCAGAAACAGAGGAATTAGGAGCACCAGAAACAGGGGAAATAGGAGCACCAGAAGCAGAGGAATTAGGAACACCAGAAACAGAGGAATTAG
This sequence comes from Somniosus microcephalus, assembly GCF_052327205.1. NCBI lineage: Eukaryota > Metazoa > Chordata > Chondrichthyes > Squaliformes > Somniosidae > Somniosus > Somniosus microcephalus. The sequence continues at coordinate 39,789,297 of NW_028225181.1, read as the reverse complement.
GAGCACCAGAAACAGAGGAATTAGGAGCACCAGAAACAGAGGAATTAGGAGCACCAGAAACAGGGGAATTAGGCGCACCAGAAACAGAGGAATTAGGAGCACCAGGAACAGGGGGATTAGGAGCACCAGAAACAGGGGAATTTGGAGCACCAGAAACAGATGAATTAGGAGCACCAGAAAGAGAGGAATTAGGAGCACCAGAGACAGGGGAATTAGGAGCATCATAACAGGTGAATTCGGAGCACCAGAAACAGGGGAATTAGGAGCACCAGAAACAGGGGAATTAGGAACACCAGAAACAGGGGAAATAGGAGCACCAGAAACAGAGGAATTAGGAACACCAGAAACAGAGGAATTAGGAGCACCAGAAACAGAGGAATTAGGAGCACCAGAAACAGATGAATTAGGAGCACCAGAAACAGAGTAATTTGGAGCACCAGAAACAGGGGAATTAGGAGCACCAGAAACAGATGAATTAGGAGCACCAGAAACAGGGGAATTAGAAGCACCAGAAACAGAGGAATTAGGAGCACCAGAAACAGGGGAATTAGGAGCACCAGAAACAGAGGAATTAGGAACACCAGAAACAGAGGAATTAGGAGCACCAGAAACAGGGGAATTAGGAGCACCAGAAACAGAGGAATTAGGAGCACCAGAAACAGGGGAATTAGGAACACCAGAAACAGAGGAATTAGGAGCACCAGAAACAGGGGAATTAGGAGCACCAGGAACATGGGAATTAGGAGCACCAGAAACAGGGGATTTAGGAGCACCAGAAACAGGGGAATTAGGAGCACCAGAAGCAGAAGAATTAGGAGCACCAGAAACAGAGGAATTAGGAGCACCAGAAACAGAGGAATTCGGAGCAACAGAAACAGAGGAATTAGGAGCACCAGAAACAGGGGAATTAGGAGCACCAGAAACAGGGGCATTAGGAGCACCAGAAACAGAGGAATTAGGAACATCAGAAACAGGTGAATTAGGAGCACCAGAAACAGGGGAAATAGGAGCACCAGAAACAGGGGAATTAGGAGCTTCAGAAACAGAGGAATTAGCAGCACCAGAAACAGAGGAATTAGGAGCACCAGAAACAGAGGAATTAGGAGCACCAGAAACAGAGGAATTAGGAGCACCAGAAACAGAGGAATTAGGAACATCAGAAACAGAGGAATTAGGAGCACCAGAAACAGAGGAATTAGTAGCACCAGAAACAGGGGAATTAGGAGCAACAGAAACAGAGGAATTAGGAGCACCAGAAACAGAGGAATTAGGAGCACCAGAAACAGATGAATTAGGAGCACCAGAAACAGAGGGATTAGGAGCACCAGAAACAGAGGAATTAGGAGCACCAGAAACTGAGGAATTAGGAGCACCAGAAACAGGGGAATTAGGAGCACCAGAAACAGAGGAATTAGGAGCAACAGAAACAGAGGAATTAGGAGCACCTGAAACAGAGGAATTAGGAGCACCAGAAACAGAGGAATTAGGAGCACCAGAAACAGGGCAATTAGGAGGACCAGAAACAGAGGAATTAGGAGCACCAGAAACAGAGGAATTAGGAGCACCAGAAACAGAGTAATTAGGAGCACCAGAAACAGAGGAATTAGGAGCACCAGAAACAAGGGAATTAGGAGCACCAGAAACAGGGGAATTAGGAGTACCAGAAACAGAGGAATTAGGAACACCAGAAACAGAGGAATTAGGAGCACCAGAAACAGGGGAATTAGGAGCACCAGAAACAGAGGAATTAGGAGCACCAGAAACAGAGGAATTAGGAGCACCAGAAACAAGGGAATTAGGAGCACCAGAAACAGGGGAATTAGGAGCACCAGAAACAGTGGAATTAGGAGCACCAGAAACAGAGGAATTAGGAGCACCAGAAACAGAGGAATTAGGAACACCGGAAACAGAGGAATTAGGAGCACCAGAAACAGGGGAATTAGGAGCACCAGAAACAGAGGAATTAGGAACATCAGAAACACAGGAAATAGGAGCACCAGAAACAGAGGAATTAGGAGCACCAGAAGCAGAGGAATTAGGAGCAACAGAAACAGAGGAATTAGGAGCACCAGAAACAGGGGAATTAGGAGGACCAGAAACAGAGGAATTAGGAGCACCAGAAACAAGGGAATTAGGTGCACCAGAAACAGAGGAATTAGGAGCACCAGAAACAGAGGAATTAGGAGCACCAGAAACAGGGGAATTAGGAGCACCAGAAACAGAGGAATTAGGAGCACCAGAAACAGGGGAATTAGGAGCACCAGAAAGAGGGGAATTAGGAGCACCAGAAACAGAGGAATTAGGAGCACCAGAAACAGGGGAATTAGGAGCACCAGGAACAGAGGAATTAGGAACACCAGAAACAGAGGAATTAGGAGCACCAGAAACAGGGGAATTAGGAGCACCAGAAACAGAGGAATTAGGAGCACCAGAAACAGGGGAATAAGGAACACCAGAAACAGAGGAATTAGGAGCACCAGAAACAGGGGAATTAGGAGCAGCAGGAACAGGGGAATTAGGAGCACCAGAAACAGGGGAATTAGGAGCACCAGATACAGGGGAATTAGGAGCACCAGAAACAGAGGAATTAGGAGCAACAGAAACAGAGGAATTAGGAGCACCAGAAACAGAGGAATTCGGAGTAACAGAAACAGAGGAATTAGGAGCACCAGAAACAGGGGAATTAGGAGCAACAGAAACAGGGGAATTAGGAGCAACAGAAACAGAGGAATTAGGAACATCAGAAACAGAGGAATTAGGAGCACCATAAACAGGGGAAATAGGAGCACCAGAAACAGGGGAATTAGGAGCTTCAGAAACAGCGGAATTAGGAGCACCAGAAACAGGGGAATTAGGAGCACCAGAAACAGAGGAATTAGGAGCACCAGAAACAGAGGAATTAGGAGAACCAGAAACAGAGGAATTAGGAACATCAGAAACAGAGGAATTAGGAGCACCAGAAACAGAGGAATTAGGAGCACCAGAAACAGGGGAATTAGGAGCAACAGAAACAGAGGAATTAGGAGCACCAGAAACAGAGGAATTAGGAGCACCAGAAACAGATGAATTAGGAGCACCAGAAACAGAGGGATTAGGAACACCAGAAACAGAGGAATTAGGAGCACCAGAAACTGAGGAATTAGGAGCACCAGAAACAGGGGAATTAGGAGCACCAGAAACAGAGGAATTAGGAGCACCAGAAACAGAGGAATTAGGAGCACCTGAAACAGAGGAATTAGGAGCACCAGAAACAGAGGAATTAGGAGCACCAGAAACAGGGCAATTAGGAGGACCAGAAACGGAGGAATTAGGAGCACCAGAAACAGAGGAATTAGGAGCACCAGAAACAGAGTAATTAGGAGCACCAGAAACAGAGGAATTAGGAGCACCAGAAACAAGGGAATTAGGAGCACCAGAAACAGGGGAATTAGGAGTACCAGAAACAGAGGAATTAGGAACACCAGAAACAGAGGAATTAGGAGCACCAGAAACAGGGGAATTAGGAGCACCAGAAACAGAGGAATTAGGTGCACCAGAAACAGAGGAATTAGGAGCACCAGAAACAAGGGAATTAGGAGCACCAGAAACAGGGGAATTAGGAGCACCAGAAACAGTGGAATTAGGAGCACCAGAAACAGAGGAATTAGGAGCACCAGAAACAGAGGAATTAGGAACACCGGAAACAGAGGAATTAGGAGCACCAGAAACAGGGGAATTAGGAGCACCAGAAACAGAGGAATTAGGAACATCAGAAACACAGGAAATAGGAGCACCAGAAACAGAGGAATTAGGAGCACCAGAAGCAGAGGAATTAGGAGCAACAGAAACAGAGGAATTAGGAGCACCAGAAACAGGGGAATTAGGAGGACCAGAAACAGAGGAATTAGGAGCACCAGGAACAGGGGGATTAGGAGCACCAGAAACAGGGGAATTAGGAGCACCAGAAACAGACGAATTAGGAGCACCAGGAACAGGGGGATTAGGAGCACCAGAAACAGGGGAATTAGGAGCACCAGAAACAGATGAATTATGAGCACCAGAAACAGGGGAATTAGGAGCACCAGAAACAGATGAATTAGGAGCACCAGAAACAGGGGAATTAGGAGCACTAGAAACAGTGGAATTAGGAACACCAGAAACAGGGGAAATAGGAGCACCAGAAACAGAGGAATTAGGAACACCAGAAACAGAGGAATTAGGAGCACCAGAAACAGGGGAATTAGGAGCACCAGAAACAGGGGAATTAGGAGCACCAGAAACAGGGGAATTAGGGGCACCAGAAACAGGGGAATTAGGATCACCAGAAACAGAGGAATTAGGAGCACCAGAAACAGAGGAATTAGGAGCACCAGAAACAGAGGAATTATGAGCACCAGAAACAGAGGAATTAGGAGCACCAGAAACAGGGGAATTAGGAGCACCAGAAAGAGGGGAATTAGGAGCACCAGAAACAGAGGAATTAGGAGCACCAGAAACAGAGGAATTAGGAGCACCAGAAACAGGGGAATTAGGAGCACCAGAAACAGGGGAATTAGTAGGATCAGAAACAGGGGAATTCGGAGCTCCAGAAACAGGGGAATTAGGAGCAACAGAAACAGGGGAATTAGGGGCACCAGAAACAGGGGAATTAGGATCACCAGAAACAGAGGAATTAGGAGCACCAGAAACAGGGGAATTAGGAGCACCAGAAACAGAGGAATTAGGAGCACCAGAAACAGAGGAATTATGAGCACCAGAAACAGAGGAATTAGGAGCACCAGGAACAGGGGGATTAGGAGCTCCAGAAAAAGTGGAAATTGAAGCTTCAGAAACAGAAGCATTAGGCGCACCAGAAACAGAGAAATTAGCAGCAACAGAAACAGAGGAATTGGAAAACCAGAAACAGAGGAATTGGAACAACAGAATCAGGGATATTAGGATCACCAGAAATGGAGGAAATAGAAGCACCAGAAACAGGGGAATTAGGAGGACCAGAAACAGAGGAATTAGGAGCACCAGAAACAGGGGAATTAGGAGCACCAGAAACAGAGGAATTAGGAGCACCAGAAACAGAGGAATTAGGAGCACCAGAAACAGGGGAATTAGGAGCACCAGAAACAGGGGAATTAGGAGCACCAGAAACAGAGGAATTAGGAGCACCAGAAACAGAGGAATTAGGAGCACCAGAAACAGGGGAATTAGGAGCACCAGAAACAGGGGAATTAGGAGTACCAGAAATAGGGGAATTAGGAGCACCAGAAACAGAGGAATTAGGAGCATCAGATACAGAGGAATTAGGAGCACCAGAAAGAGGGGAATTTAGAGCACCAGAAACAGAGGAATTAGGTGCACCAGAAACAGAGGAATTAGGAACACCAGAAACAGAGGAATTAGGAGCACCAGAAACAGGGGAATTAGGAGTGCCAGAAACAGGGGAATTAGGAGCACCAGAAACAGGGGAATTAGGAGCACCGGAAACAGAGGAATTAGGAGCATCAGATACAGAGGAATTAGGAGCACCAGAAAGAGGGGAATTAGGAGCACCAGAAACAGAGGAATTAGGAGCATCAGAAACAGAGGAATTAGGAACACGGGAAACAGAGGAATTAGGAGCACCAGAAACAGAGGAATTAGGAGCACCAGAAAGAGGGGAATTAGGAGCACCAGAAAGAGGGGAATTAGGAGCACCAGAAACACAGGAATTAGGAGCACCAGAAACAGAGGAATTAGGAACACCAGAAACAGAGGAATTAGGAGCACCAGAAACAGGGGAATTAGGAGCACCAGAAACGGGAATTAGGAGCACCAGAAACAGGGGAATTAGGAACACCAGAAACAGGGGAATTAGGAGCACCAGAAACAGGGGAATTAGGAGCACCAGAAACAGAGGAATTAGGAGCACCAGAAACAGGGGAATTAGGAGCACCAGAAACAGAGGAATTAGGAGCACCAGAAACAGAGGAATTAGGAGCACCAGAAACAGAGGAATTAGGAGCACCAGAAACAGGGGAAATAGGAGCACCAGAAGCAGAGGAATTAGGAACACCAGAAACAGAGGAATTAGGAGCACCAGAAACAGAGGAATTAGGAGCACCAGAAACAGAGGAATTAGGAGCACCAGAAACAGGGGAATTAGGCGCACCAGAAACAGAGGAATTAGGAGCACCAGGAACAGGGGGATTAGGAGCACCAGAAACAGGGGAATTTGGAGCACCAGAAACAGATGAATTAGGAGCACCAGAAAGAGAGGAATTAGGAGCACCAGAGACAGGGGAATTAGGAGCATCATAACAGGTGAATTCGGAGCACCAGAAACAGGGGAATTAGGAGCACCAGAAACAGGGGAATTAGGAACACCAGAAACAGGGGAAATAGGAGCACCAGAAACAGAGGAATTAGGAACACCAGAAACAGAGGAATTAGGAGCACCAGAAACAGAGGAATTAGGAGCACCAGAAACAGATGAATTAGGAGCACCAGAAACAGAGTAATTTGGAGCACCAGAAACAGGGGAATTAGGAGCACCAGAAACAGATGAATTAGGAGCACCAGAAACAGGGGAATTAGGAGCACCAGAAACAGAGGAATTAGGAGCACCAGAAACAGGGGAATTAGGAGCACCAGAAAGAGGGGAATTAGAAGCACCAGAAACAGAGGAATTAGGAGCACCAGAAACAGGGGAATTAGGAGCACCAGAAACAGAGGAATTAGGAACACCAGAAACAGAGGAATTAGGAGCACCAGAAACAGGGGAATTAGGAGCACCAGAAACAGAGGAATTAGGAGCACCAGAAACAGGGGAATTAGGAACACCAGAAACAGAGGAATTAGGAGCACCAGAAACAGGGGAATTAGGAGCACCAGGAACATGGGAATTAGGAGCACCAGAAACAGGGGATTTAGGAGCACCAGAAACAGGGGAATTAGGAGCACCAGAAGCAGAAGAATTAGGAGCACCAGAAACAGAGGAATTAGGAGCACCAGAAACAGAGGAATTCGGAGCAACAGAAACAGAGGAATTAGGAGCACCAGAAACAGGGGAATTAGGAGCACCAGAAACAGGGGCATTAGGAGCACCAGAAACAGAGGAATTAGGAACATCAGAAACAGGTGAATTAGGAGCACCAGAAACAGGGGAAATAGGAGCACCAGAAACAGGGGAATTAGGAGCTTCAGAAACAGAGGAATTAGCAGCACCAGAAACAGAGGAATTAGGAGCACCAGAAACAGAGGAATTAGGAGCACCAGAAACAGAGGAATTAGGAGCACCAGAAACAGAGGAATTAGGAACATCAGAAACAGAGGAATTAGGAGCACCAGAAACAGAGGAATTAGGAGCACCAGAAACAGGGGAATTAGGAGCAACAGAAACAGAGGAATTAGGAGCACCAGAAACAGAGGAATTAGGAGCACCAGAAACAGATGAATTAGGAGCACCAGAAACAGAGGGATTAGGAGCACCAGAAACAGAGGAATTAGGAGCACCAGAAACTGAGGAATTAGGAGCACCAGAAACAGGGGAATTAGGAGCACCAGAAACAGAGGAATTAGGAGCAACAGAAACAGAGGAATTAGGAGCACCTGAAACAGAGGAATTAGGAGCACCAGAAACAGAGGAATTAGGAGCACCAGAAACAGGGCAATTAGGAGGACCAGAAACAGAGGAATTAGGAGCACCAGAAACAGAGGAATTAGGAGCACCAGAAACAGAGTAATTAGGAGCACCAGAAACAGAGGAATTAGGAGCACCAGAAACAAGGGAATTAGGAGCACCAGAAACAGGGGAATTAGGAGTACCAGAAACAGAGGAATTAGGAACACCAGAAACAGAGGAATTAGGAGCACCAGAAACAGGGGAATTAGGAGCACCAGAAACAGAGGAATTAGGAGCACCAGAAACAGAGGAATTAGGAGCACCAGAAACAAGGGAATTAGGAGCACCAGAAACAGGGGAATTAGGAGCACCAGAAACAGTGGAATTAGGAGCACCAGAAACAGAGGAATTAGGAGCACCAGAAACAGAGGAATTAGGAACACCGGAAACAGAGGAATTAGGAGCACCAGAAACAGGGGAATTAGGAGCACCAGAAACAGAGGAATTAGGAACATCAGAAACACAGGAAATAGGAGCACCAGAAACAGAGGAATTAGGAGCACCAGAAGCAGAGGAATTAGGAGCAACAGAAACAGAGGAATTAGGAGCACCAGAAACAGGGGAATTAGGAGGACCAGAAACAGAGGAATTAGGAGCACCAGAAACAAGGGAATTAGGTGCACCAGAAACAGAGGAATTAGGAGCACCAGAAACAGAGGAATTAGGAGCACCAGAAACAGGGGAATTAGGAGCACCAGAAACAGAGGAATTAGGAGCACCAGAAACAGGGGAATTAGGAGCACCAGAAAGAGGGGAATTAGGAGCACCAGAAACAGAGGAATTAGGAGCACCAGAAACAGGGGAATTAGGAGCACCAGGAACAGAGGAATTAGGAACACCAGAAACAGAGGAATTAGGAGCACCAGAAACAGGGGAATTAGGAGCACCAGAAACAGAGGAATTAGGAGCACCAGAAACAGGGGAATAAGGAACACCAGAAACAGAGGAATTAGGAGCACCAGAAACAGGGGAATTAGGAGCAGCAGGAACAGGGGAATTAGGAGCACCAGAAACAGGGGAATTAGGAGCACCAGATACAGGGGAATTAGGAGCACCAGAAACAGAGGAATTAGGAGCAACAGAAACAGAGGAATTAGGAGCACCAGAAACAGAGGAATTCGGAGTAACAGAAACAGAGGAATTAGGAGCACCAGAAACAGGGGAATTAGGAGCAACAGAAACAGGGGAATTAGGAGCAACAGAAACAGAGGAATTAGGAACATCAGAAACAGAGGAATTAGGAGCACCATAAACAGGGGAAATAGGAGCACCAGAAACAGGGGAATTAGGAGCTTCAGAAACAGCGGAATTAGGAGCACCAGAAACAGGGGAATTAGGAGCACCAGAAACAGAGGAATTAGGAGCACCAGAAACAGAGGAATTAGGAGAACCAGAAACAGAGGAATTAGGAACATCAGAAACAGAGGAATTAGGAGCACCAGAAACAGAGGAATTAGGAGCACCAGAAACAGGGGAATTAGGAGCAACAGAAACAGAGGAATTAGGAGCACCAGAAACAGAGGAATTAGGAGCACCAGAAACAGATGAATTAGGAGCACCAGAAACAGAGGGATTAGGAGCACCAGAAACAGAGGAATTAGGAGCACCAGAAACTGAGGAATTAGGAGCACCAGAAACAGGGGAATTAGGAGCACCAGAAACAGAGGAATTAGGAGCACCAGAAACAGAGGAATTAGGAGCACCTGAAACAGAGGAATTAGGAGCACCAGAAACAGAGGAATTAGGAGCACCAGAAACAGGGCAATTAGGAGGACCAGAAACGGAGGAATTAGGAGCACCAGAAACAGAGGAATTAGGAGCACCAGAAACAGAGTAATTAGGAGCACCAGAAACAGAGGAATTAGGAGCACCAGAAACAAGGGAATTAGGAGCACCAGAAACAGGGGAATTAGGAGTACCAGAAACAGAGGAATTAGGAACACCAGAAACAGAGGAATTAGGAGCACCAGAAACAGGGGAATTAGGAGCACCAGAAACAGAGGAATTAGGAGCACCAGAAACAGAGGAATTAGGAGCACCAGAAACAAGGGAATTAGGAGCACCAGAAACAGGGGAATTAGGAGCACCAGAAACAGTGGAATTAGGAGCACCAGAAACAGAGGAATTAGGAGCACCAGAAAAAGAGGAATTAGGAACACCGGAAACAGAGGAATTAGGAGCACCAGAAACAGGGGAATTAGGAGCACCAGAAACAGAGGAATTAGGAACATCAGAAACACAGGAAATAGGAGCACCAGAAACAGAGGAATTAGGAGCACCAGAAGCAGAGGAATTAGGAGCAACAGAAACAGAGGAATTAGGAGCACCAGAAACAGGGGAATTAGGAGGACCAGAAACAGAGGAATTAGGAGCACCAGAAACAAGGGAATTAGGTGCACCAGAAACAGAGGAATTAGGAGCACCAGAAACAGAGGAATTAGGAGCACCAGAAACAGGGGAATTAGGAGCACCAGAAACAGAGGAATTAGGAGCACCAGAAACAGGGGAATTAGGAGCACCAGAAAGAGGGGAATTAGGAGCACCAGAAACAGAGGAATTAGGAGCACCAGAAACAGGGGAATTAGGAGCACCAGGAACAGAGGAATTAGGAACACCAGAAACAGAGGAATTAGGAGCACCAGAAACAGGGGAATTAGGAGCACCAGAAACAGAGGAATTAGGAGCACCAGAAACAGGGGAATAAGGAACACCAGAAACAGAGGAATTAGGAGCACCAGAAACAGGGGAATTAGGAGCACCAGGAACAGGGGAATTAGGAGCACCAGAAACAGGGGAATTAGGAGCACCAGATACAGGGGAATTAGGAGCACCAGAAACAGAGGAATTAGGAGCAACAGAAACAGAGGAATTAGGAGCACCAGAAACAGAGGAATTAGGAGCACCAGAAACAGGGCAATTAGGAGGACCAGAAACAGAGGAATTAGGAGCACCAGAAACAGAGGAATTAGGAGCACCAGAAACAGAGTAATTAGGAGCACCAGAAACAGAGGAATTAGGAGCACCAGAAACAAGGGAATTAGGAGCACCAGAAACAGGGGAATTAGGAGTACCAGAAACAGAGGAATTAGGAACACCAGAAACAAAGGAATTAGGAGCACCAGAAACAGGGGAATTAGGAGCACCAGAAACAGAGGAATTAGGAGCACCAGAAACAGAGGAATTAGGAGCACCAGAAACAAGGGAATTAGGAGCACCAGAAACAGGGGAATTAGGAGCACCAGAAACAGTGGAATTAGGAGCACCAGAAACAGAGGAATTAGGAGCACCAGAAACAGAGGAATTAGGAACACCGGAAACAGAGGAATTAGGAGCACCAGAAACAGGGGAATTAGGAGCACCAGAAACAGAGGAATTAGGAACATCAGAAACACAGGAAATAGGAGCACCAGAAAGAGAGGAATTAGGAGCACCAGAAGCAGAGGAATTAGGAGCAACAGAAACAGAGGAATTAGGAGCACCAGAAACAGGGGAATTAGGAGGACCAGAAACAGAGGAATTAGGAGCACCAGAAACAAGGGAATTAGGTGCACCAGAAACAGAGGAATTAGGAGCACCAGAAACAGAGGAATTAGGAGCACCAGAAACAGGGGAATTAGGAGCACCAGAAACAGAGGAATTAGGAGCACCAGAAACAGGGGAATTAGGAGCACCAGAAAGAGGGGAATTAGGAGCACCAGAAACAGAGGAATTAGGAGCACCAGAAACAGGGGAATTAGGAGCACCAGGAACAGAGGAATTAGGAACACCAGAAACAGAGGAATTAGGAGCACCAGAAACAGGGGAATTAGGAGCACCAGAAACAGAGGAATTAGGAGCACCAGAAACAGAGGAATTAGGAGCACCAGAAACAGGGGAATTAGGAGCAGCAGGAACAGGGGAATTAGGAGCACCAGAAACAGGGGAATTAGGAGCACCAGATACAGGGGAATTAGGAGCACCAGAAACAGAGGAATTAGGAGCAACAGAAACAGAGGAATTAGGAGCACCAGAAACAGAGGAATTCGGAGTAACAGAAACAGAGGAATTAGGAGCACCAGAAACAGGGGAATTAGGAGCAAAAGAAACAGGGGAATTAGGAGCAACAGAAACAGAGGAATTAGGAACATCAGAAACAGAGGAATTAGGAGCACCATAAACAGGGGAAATAGGAGCACCAGAAACAGGGGAATTAGGAGCTTCAGAAACAGAGGAATTAGGAGCACCAGAAACAGGGGAATTAGGAGCACCAGAAACAGAGGAATTAGGAGCACCAGAAACAGAGGAATTAGGAGAACCAGAAACAGAGGAATTAGGAACATCAGAAACAGAGGAATTAGGAGCACCAGAAACAGAGGAATTAGGAGCACCAGAAACAGGGGAATTAGGAGCAACAGAAACAGAGGAATTAGGAGCACCAGAAACAGAGGAATTAGGAGCACCAGAAACAGATGAATTAGGAGCACCAGAAACAGAGGGATTAGGAGCACCAGAAACAGAGGAATTAGGAGCACCAGAAACTGAGGAATTAGGAGCACCAGAAACAGGGGAATTAGGAGCACCAGAAACAGAGGAATTAGGAGCACCAGAAACAGAGGAATTAGGAGCACCTGAAACAGAGGAATTAGGAGCACCAGAAACAGAGGAATTAGGAGCACCAGAAACAGGGCAATTAGGAGGACCAGAAACGGAGGAATTAGGAGCACCAGAAACAGAGGAATTAGGAGCACCAGAAACAGAGTAATTAGGAGCACCAGAAACAGAGGAATTAGGAGCACCAGAAACAAGGGAATTAGGAGCACCAGAAACAGGGGAATTAGGAGTACCAGAAACAGAGGAATTAGGAACACCAGAAACAGAGGAATTAGGAGCACCAGAAACAGGGGAATTAGGAGCACCAGAAACAGAGGAATTAGGAGCACCAGAAACAGAGGAATTAGGAGCACCAGAAACAAGGGAATTAGGAGCACCAGAAACAGGGGAATTAGGAGCACCAGAAACAGTGGAATTAGGAGCACCAGAAACAGAGGAATTAGGAGCACCAGAAACAGAGGAATTAGGAACACCGGAAACAGAGGAATTAGGAGCACCAGAAACAGTGGAAATAGGAGCACCAGAAGCAGAGGAATTAGGAACACCAGAAACAGAGGAATTAGGAGCACCAGAAACAGAGGAATTAGGAGCACCAGAAACAGAGGAATTTGGAGCACCAGGAACAGGGGGATTAGGAGCACCAGAAACAGGGGAATTAGGAGCACCAGGAACAGAGGAATTAGGAGCACCAGAAACAGAGGAATTAGGAGCACCAGAAACAGGGGAATTAGGAGCACCAGAAACAGAGGAATTGGAGCACCAGAAACAGGGGAATTAGGAGCACCAGAAACAGGGGAATTAGGATCAACAGAAACAGAGGAATTAGGAGCACCAGAAACAGAGGAATTACGAGCACCAGAAAGAGACGAATTAGGGGCACCAGAAACAGAGGAATTAGGAGCACCAGAAAGAGGGGAATTAGGAGCACCAGAAACAGAGGAATTAGGAACACCAGAAACAGGGGAATTAGGAGCACCAGAAACAGAGGAATTAGGAACACCAGAAACAGAGGAATTAGGAGCACCAGAAACAGGGGAATTAGGAGCACCAGAAACGGGAATTAGGAGCACCAGAAACAGGGGAATTAGGAACACCAGAAACAGGGGAATTAGGAGCACCAGAAACAGGGGAATTAGGAGCACCAGAAACAGAGGAATTAGGAGCACCAGAAACAGGTGAATTAGGAGCACCAGAAACAGAGGAATTAGGAGCACCAGAAACAGAGGAATTAGGAGCACCAGAAACAGAGGAATTAGGAGCACCAGAAGCAGGGGAAATAGGAGCACCAGAAGCAGAGGAATTAGGAACACCAGAAACAGAGGAATTAGGAGCACCAGAAACAGAGGAATTAGGAGCACCAGAAACAGAGGAATTAGGAGCACCAGAAACAGGGGAATTAGGCGCACCAGAAACAGAGGAATTAGGAGCACCATGAACAGGGGGATTAGGAGCACCAGAAACAGGGGAATTTGGAGCACCAGAAACAGATGAATTAGGAGCACCAGAAAGAGAGGAATTAGGAGCACCAGAAACAGGGGAATTAGGAGCATCATAACAGGTGAATTCGGAGCACCAGAAACAGAGGAATTAGGAGCACCAGAAACAGGGGAATTAGGAGCACCAGAAACAGAGGAATTAGGAGCACCAGAAACAGGGGAATAAGGAACACCAGAAACAGAGGAATTAGGAGCACCAGAAACAGGGGAATTAGGAGCACCAGAAACAGAGGAATTAGGAGCACCAGAAACAGGGGAATAAGGAACACCAGAAACAGAGGAATTAGGAGCACCAGAAACAGGGGAATTAGGAGCACCAGGAACAGGGGAATTAGGAGCACCAGAAACAGGGGAATTAGGAGCACCAGATACAGGGGAATTAGGAGCACCAGAAACAGAGGAATTAGGAGCAACAGAAACAGAGGAATTAGGAGCACCAGAAACAGAGGAATTCGGAGCAACAGAAACAGAGGAATTAGGAGCACCAGAAACAGGGGAATTAGGAGCAACAGAAACAGGGGAATTAGGAGCAACAGAAACAGAGGAATTAGGAACATCAGAAACAGAGGAATTAGGAGCACCATAAACAGGGGAAATAGGAGCACCAGAAACAGGGGAATTAGGAGCTTCAGAAACAGAGGAATTAGGAGCACCAGAAACAGGGGAATTAGGAGCACCAGAAACAGAGGAATTAGGAGCACCAGAAACAGAGGAATTAGGAGCACCAGAAACAGAGGAATTAGGAACATCAGAAACAGAGGAATTAGGAGCACCAGAAACAGAGGAATTAGGAGCACCAGAAACAGGGGAATTAGGAGCAACAGAAACAGAGGAATTAGGAGCACCAGAAACAGAGGAATTATGAGCACCAGAAACAGACGAATTAGGGGCACCAGAGACAGAGGAATTAGGAGCACCAGAAAGAGGGGAATTAGGAGCACCAGAAACAGAGGAATTAGGAACACCAGAAACAGGGGAATTAGGAGCACCAGAAACAGAGGAATTAGGAACACCAGAAACAGAGGAATTAGGAGCACCAGAAACAGGGGAATTAGGAGCACCAGAAACAGGGGAATTAGGAGCACCAGAAACAGGGGAATTAGGAACACCAGAAACAGGGGAATTAGGAGCACCAGGAACAGGGGAATTAGGAGCACCAGAAACAGAGGAATTAGGAGCACCAGAAGCAGGGGAATTAGGAGCACCAGAAACAGAGGAATTAGGAGCACCAGAAACAGAGGAATTAGGAGCACCAGAAACAGAGGAATTAGGAGCACCAGAAACAGTGGAAATAGGAGCACCAGAAGCAGAGGAATTAGGAACACCAGAAACAGAGGAATTAGGAGCACCAGAAACAGAGGAATTAGGAGCACCAGAAACAGAGGAATTTGGAGCACCAGGAACAGGGGGATTAGGAGCACCAGAAACAGGGGAATTAGGAGCACCAGGAACAGAGGAATTAGGAGCACCAGGAACAGGGGAATTTGGAGCACCAGAAACAGATGAATTAGGCGCACCAGAAAGGGAGGAATTAGGAGCACCAGAAACAGGGGAATTAGGAGCATCATAACAGGTGAATTCGGAGCACCAGAAACAGGGGAATTAGGAGCACCAGAAACAGATGAATTAGGAGCAACAGAAACAGGGCAATTAGGAGGACCAGAAACAGAGGAATTAGGAGCACCAGAAACAGGGGAATTAGGAGCACCAGAAACAGAGGAATTGGAGCACCAGAAACAGGGGAATTAGGAGCACCAGAAACAGGGGAATTAGGATCAACAGAAACAGAGGAATTAGGAGCACCAGAAACAGAGGAATTACGAGCACCAGAAACAGACGAATTAGGGGCACCAGAAACAGAGGAATTAGGAGCACCAGAAAGAGGGGAATTAGGAGCACCAGAAACAGAGGAATTAGGAACACCAGAAACAGGGGAATTAGGAGCACCAGAAACAGAGGAATTAGGAACACCAGAAACAGAGGAATTAGGAGCACCAGAAACAGGGGAATTAGGAGTACCAGAAACGGGAATTAGGAGCACCAGAAACAGGGGAATTAGGAACACCAGAAACAGGGGAATTAGGAGCACCAGAAACAGGGGAATTAGGAGCACCAGAAACAGAGGAATTAGGAGCACCAGAAACAGGGGAATTAGGAGCACCAGAAACAGAGGAATTAGGAGCACCAGAAACAGAGGAATTAGGAGCACCAGAAACAGAGGAATTAGGAGCACCAGAAACAGGGGAAATAGGAGCACCAGAAGCAAAGGAATTAGGAACACCAGAAACAGAGGAATTAGGAGCACCAGAAACAGAGGAATTAGGAGCACCAGAAACAGAGGAATTAGGAGCACCAGAAACAGGGGAATTAGGCGCACCAGAAACAGAGGAATTAGGAGCACCAGGAACATGGGGATTAGGAGCACCAGAAACAGGGGAATTTGGAGCACCAGAAACAGATGAATTAGGAGCACCAGAAAGAGAGGAATTAGGAGCACCAGAAACAGGGGAATTAGGAGCATCATAACAGGTGAATTCGGAGCACCAGAAACAGGGGCATTAGGAGCACCAGAAACAGATGAATTAGGAGCACCAGAAACAGGGGAATTAGGAGCACCAGAAACAGGGGAATTAGGAACACCAGAAACAGGGGAAATAGGAGCACCAGAAACAGAGGAATTAGGAACACCAGAAACAGAGGAATTAGGAGCACCAGAAACAGAGGAATTAGGAGCACCAGAAACAGATGAATTAGGAGCACCAGAAACAGAGTAATTTGGAGCACCAGAAACAGGGGAATTAGGAGCACCAGAAACAGATGAATTAGGAGCACCAGAAACAGGGGAATTAGGAGCACCAGAAACAGAGGAATTAGGAGCACCAGAAACAGGGGAATAAGGAGCACCAGAAAGAGGGGAATTAGAAGCACTAGAAACAGAGGAATTAGGAGCACCAGAAACAGGGGAATTAGGAGCACCAGAAACAGAGGAATTAGGAACACCAGAAACAGAGGAATTAGGAGCACCAGAAACAGGGGAATTAGGAGCACCAGAAACAGAGGAATTAGGAGCACCAGAAACAGTGGAATTAGGAACACCAGAAACAGAGGAATTAGGAGCACCAGAAACAGGGGAATTAGGAGCACCAGGAACAGGGGAATTAGGAGCACCAGAAACAGGGGATTTAGGAGCATCAGAAACAGGGGAATTAGGAGCACCAGAAGCAGAAGAATTAGGAGCACCAGAAACAGAGGAATTAGGAGCACCAGAAACAGAGGAATTCGGAGCAACAGAAAGAGAGGAATTAGGAGCACCAGAAACAGGGGAATTAGGAGCACCAGAAACAGGGGAATTAGGAGCACCAGAAACAGAGGAATTAGGAACATCAGAAACAGGTGAATTAGGAGCACCAGAAACAGGGGAAATAGGAGCACCAGAAACAGGGGAATTAGGAGCTTCAGAAACAGAGGAATTAGCAGCACCAGAAACAGAGGAATTAGGAGCACCAGAAACAGAGGAATTAGGAGCACCAGAAACAGAGGAATTAGGAGCACCAGAAACAGAGGAATTAGGAACATCAGAAACAGAGGAATTAGGAGCACCAGAAACAGAGGAATTAGGAGCACCAGAAACAGGGGAATTAGGAGCAACAGAAACAGAGGAATTAGGAGCACCAGAAACAGAGGAATTAGGAGCACCAGAAACAGATGAATTAGGAGCACCAGAAACAGAGGGATTAGGAGCACCAGAAACAGAGGAATTAGGAGCACCAGAAACTGAGGAATTAGGAGCACCAGAAACAGGGGAATTAGGAGCACCAGAAACAGAGGAATTAGGAGCACCAGAAACAGAGGAATTAGGAGCACCTGAAACAGAGGAATTAGGAGCACCAGAAACAGAGGAATTAGGAGCACCAGAAACAGGGCAATTAGGAGGACCAGAAACAGAGGAATTAGGAGCACCAGAAACAGAGGAATTAGGAGCACCAGAA
Organism: Somniosus microcephalus; assembly: GCF_052327205.1. NCBI lineage: Eukaryota > Metazoa > Chordata > Chondrichthyes > Squaliformes > Somniosidae > Somniosus > Somniosus microcephalus. The sequence goes on along the minus strand of NW_028225181.1, from coordinate 39,771,589 downwards.
ACAGAGTAATTAGGAGCACCAGAAACAGAGGAATTAGGAGCACCAGAAACAAGGGAATTAGGAGCACCAGAAACAGGGGAATTAGGAGTACCAGAAACAGAGGAATTAGGAACAACAGAAACAGAGGAATTAGGAGCACCAGAAACAGGGGAATTAGGAGCACCAGAAACAGAGGAATTAGGAGCACCAGAAACAGAGGAATTAGGAGCACCAGAAACAAGGGAATTAGGAGCACCAGAAACAGGGGAATTAGGAGCACCAGAAACAGTGGAATTAGGAGCACCAGAAACAGAGGAATTAGGAGCACCAGAAACAGAGGAATTAGGAACACCGGAAACAGCGGAATTAGGAGCACCAGAAACTGGGGAATTAGGAGCACCAGAAACAGAGGAATTAGGAACATCAGAAACACAGGAAATAGGAGCACCAGAAACAGAGGAATTAGGAGCACCAGAAACAGAGGAATTAGGAGCAACAGAAACAGAGGAATTAGGAGCAGCAGAAACAGGGGAATTAGGAGCACCAGAAACAGGGGAATTAGGAGCTCCAGAAACAGAGGAATTAGGAACATCAGAAACAGGGGAATTAGGAGCACCAGAAACAGAAGAATTAGGAGCACCAGAAACAGGGGAATTAGGAACACCAGAAACAGAGGAATTAGGAGCACCAGAAACAGAAGAATTAGGAGCACCAGAAACAGATGAATTAGGAGCACCAGGAACAGGGGAATTAGGAACACCAGAAACAGAGGAATTAGGAGCACCAGAAACAGGGGAATTAGTAACACCAGAAAGAGAGGAATTAGGAGCACCAGAAACAGAGGAATTAGGAGCAACAGAAACAGGGGAATTAGGAGCACCAGAAACAGATGAATTAGGAGCACCAGAAACAGAGGAATTAGGAGCACCAGAAACAGGGGAATTAGGAACACCAGAAACAGAGGAATTAGGAGCAACAGAAACAGAGGAATTAGGAGCACCAGAAACAGATGAATTAGGAGCACCAGGAACAGGGGAATTAGGAACACCAGAAACAGAGGAATTAGGAGCACCAGAAACTGGGGAATTAGTAACACCAGAAAGAGAGGAATTAGGAGCACCAGAAACAGAGTAATTTGGAGCACCAGAAACAGGGGAATTAGGAGCACCAGAAACAGAGGAATTAGGAGCACCAGAAACAGGGGAATTAGGAGCACCAGAAACAGAGGAATTAGGAGCACCAGAAACAGGGGAATTAGGAGCACGAGAAAGAGGGGAATTAGAAGCACTAGAAACAGAGGAATTAGGAGCACCAGAAACAGGGGAATTAGGAGCACCAGAAACAGAGGAATTAGGAACACCAGAAACAGAGGAATTAGGAGCACCAGAAACAGGGGAATTAGGAGCACCAGCAACAGAGGAATTAGGAGCACCAGAAACAGTGGAATTAGGAACACCAGAAACAGAGGAATTAGGAGCACCAGAAACAGGGGAATTAGGAGCACCAGGAACAGGGGAATTAGGAGCACCAGAAACAGGGGATTTAGGAGCATCAGAAACAGGGGAATTAGGAGCACCAGAAGCAGAAGAATTAGGAGCATCAGAAACAGAGGAATTAGGAGCACCAGAAACAGAGGAATTCGGAGCAACAGAAAGAGAGGAATTAGGAGCACCAGAAACAGGGGAATTAGGAGCACCAGAAACAGGGGAATTAGGAGCACCAGAAACAGAGGAATTAGGAACATCAGAAACAGGTGAATTAGGAGCACCAGAAACAGGGGAAATAGGAGCACCAGAAACAGGGGAATTAGGAGCTTCAGAAACAGAGGAATTAGCAGCACCAGAAACAGAGGAATTAGGAGCACCAGAAACAGAGGAATTAGGAGCACCAGAAACAGAGGAATTAGGAGCACCAGAAACAGAGGAATTAGGAACATCAGAAACAGAGGAATTAGGAGCACCAGAAACAGAGGAATTAGGAGCACCAGAAACAGGGGAATTAGGAGCAACAGAAACAGAGGAATTAGGAGCACCAGAAACAGAGGAATTAGGAGCACCAGAAACAGATGAATTAGGAGCACCAGAAACAGAGGGATTAGGAGCACCAGAAACAGAGGAATTAGGAGCACCAGAAACTGAGGAATTAGGAGCACCAGAAACAGGGGAATTAGGAGCACCAGAAACAGAGGAATTAGGAGCACCAGAAACAGAGGAATTAGGAGCACCTGAAACAGAGGAATTAGGAGCACCAGAAACAGAGGAATTAGGAGCACCAGAAACAGGGCAATTAGGAGGACCAGAAACAGAGGAATTAGGAGCACCAGAAACAGAGGAATTAGGAGCACCAGAAACAGAGTAATTAGGAGCACCAGAAACAGAGGAATTAGGAGCACCAGAAACAAGGGAATTAGAAGCACCAGAAACAGGGGAATTAGGAGTACCAGAAACAGAGGAATTAGGAACACCAGAAACAGAGGAATTAGGAGCACCAGAAACAGGGGAATTAGGAGCACCAGAAACAGAGGAATTAGGAGCACCAGAAACAGAGGAATTAGGAGCACCAGAAACAAGGGAATTAGGAGCACCAGAAACAGGGGAATTAGGAGCACCAGAAACAGAGGAATTAGGAACACCGGAAACAGAGGAATTAGGAGCACCAGAAACAGGGGAATTAGGAGCACCAGAAACAGAGGAATTAGTAACATCAGAAACACAGGAAATAGGAGCACCAGAAACAGAGGAATTAGGAGCACCAGAAACAGAGGAATTAGGAGCAACAGAAACAGAGGAATTAGGAGCACCAGAAACAGGGGAATTAGGAGCACCAGAAACAGGGGAATTAGGAGCTCCAGAAACAGAGGAATTAGGAACATCAGAAACAGGGGAATTAGGAGCACCAGAAACAGAGGAATTAGGAGCACCAGAAACAGGGGAATTAGGAACACCAGAAACAGAGGAATTAGGAGCACCAGAAACAGAAGAATTAGGAGCACCAGAAACAGATGAATTAGGAGCACCAGGAACAGGGGAATTAGGAACACCAGAAACAGAGGAATTAGGAGCACCAGAAACAGGGGAATTAGTAACACCAGAAAGAGAGGAATTAGGAGCACCAGAAACAGAGGAATTAGGAGCAACAGAAACAGGGGAATTAGGAGCACCAGAAACAGATGAATTAGGAGCACCAGAAACAGAGGAATTAGGAGCACCAGAAACAGGGGAATTAGGAACACCAGAAACAGAGGAATTAGGAGCAACAGAAACAGAGGAATTAGGAGCACCAGAAACAGATGAATTAGGAGCACCAGGAACAGGGGAATTAGGAACACCAGAAACAGAGGAATTAGGAGCACCAGAAACAGGGGAATTAGTAACACCAGAAAGAGAGGAATTAGGAGCACCAGAAACAGAGGAATTAGGAGCACCAGAAACAGGGGAATTAGGAGCACCAGAAACAGAGGAATTAGGAGCACCTGAAACAGAGGAATTAGGAGCACCAGAAACAGAGGAATTAGGAGCACCAGAAACAGGGCAATTAGGAGGATCAGAAACGGAGGAATTAGGAGCACCAGAAACAGAGTAATTAGGAGCACCAGAAACAGAGTAATTAGGAGCACCAGAAACAGAGGAATTAGGAGCACCAGAAACAAGGGAATTAGGAGCACCAGAAACAGGGGAATTAGGAGTACCAGAAACAGAGGAATTAGGAACACCAGAAACAGAGGAATTAGGAGCAACAGAAACAGGGGAATTAGGAGCACCAGAAACAGGGGAATTAGGAGCACCAGAAACAGAGGAATTAGGAACATCAGAAACACAGGAAATAGGAGCACCAGAAACAGAGGAATTAGGAGCACCAGAAACAGAGGAATTAGGAGCAACAGAAACAGAGGAATTAGGAGCAGCAGAAACAGGGGAATTAGGAGCACCAGAAACAGGGGAATTAGGAGCTCCAGAAACAGAGGAATTAGGAACATCAGAAACAGGGGAATTAGGAGCACCAGAAACAGAAGAATTAGGAGCACCAGAAACAGGGGAATTAGGAACACCAGAAACAGAGGAATTAGGAGCACCAGAAACAGAAGAATTAGGAGCACCAGAAACAGATGAATTAGGAGCACCAGGAACAGGGGAATTAGGAACACCAGAAACTTAGGAATTAGGAGCACCAGAAACAGGGGAATTAGTAACACCAGAAAGAGAGGAATTAGGAGCACCAGAAACAGAGGAATTAGGAGCAACAGAAACAGGGGAATTAGGAGCACCAGAAACAGATGAATTAGGAGCACCAGAAACAGAGGAATTAGGAGCACCAGAAACAGGGGAATTAGGAACACCAGAAACAGAGGAATTAGGAGCAACAGAAACAGAGGAATTAGGAGCACCAGAAACAGATGAATTAGGAGCACCAGGAACAGGGGAATTAGGAACACCAGAAACAGAGGAATTAGGAGCACCAGAAACAGGGGAATTAGTAACACCAGAAAGAGAGGAATTAGGAGCACCAGAAACAGAGTAATTTGGAGCACCAGAAACAGGGGAATTAGGAGCACCAGAAACAGAGGAATTAGGAGCACCAGAAACAGGGGAATTAGGAGCACCAGAAACAGAGGAATTAGGAGCACCAGAAACAGGGGAATTAGGAGCACCAGAAAGAGGGGAATTAGAAGCACTAGAAACAGAGGAATTAGGAGCACCAGAAACAGGGGAATTAGGAGCACCAGAAACAGAGGAATTAGGAACACCAGAAACAGAGGAATTAGGAGCACCAGAAACAGGGGAATTAGGAGCACCAGCAACAGAGGAATTAGGAGCACCAGAAACAGTGGAATTAGGAACACCAGAAACAGAGGAATTAGGAGCACCAGAAACAGGGGAATTAGGAGCACCAGGAACAGGGGAATTAGGAGCACCAGAAACAGGGGATTTAGGAGCATCAGAAACAGGGGAATTAGGAGCACCAGAAGCAGAAGAATTAGGAGCACCAGAAACAGAGGAATTAGGAGCACCAGAAACAGAGGAATTCGGAGCAACAGAAAGAGAGGAATTAGGAGCACCAGAAACAGGGGAATTAGGAGCACCAGAAACAGGGGAATTAGGAGCACCAGAAACAGAGGAATTAGGAACATCAGAAACAGGTGAATTAGGAGCACCAGAAACAGGGGAAATAGGAGCACCAGAAACAGGGGAATTAGGAGCTTCAGAAACAGAGGAATTAGCAGCACCAGAAACAGAGGAATTAGGAGCACCAGAAACAGAGGAATTAGGAGCACCAGAAACAGAGGAATTAGGAGCACCAGAAACAGAGGAATTAGGAACATCAGAAACAGAGGAATTAGGAGCACCAGAAACAGAGGAATTAGGAGCACCAGAAACAGGGGAATTAGGAGCAACAGAAACAGAGGAATTAGGAGCACCAGAAACAGAGGAATTAGGAGCACCAGAAACAGATGAATTAGGAGCACCAGAAACAGAGGGATTAGGAGCACCAGAAACAGAGGAATTAGGAGCACCAGAAACTGAGGAATTAGGAGCACCAGAAACAGGGGAATTAGGAGCACCAGAAACAGAGGAATTAGGAGCACCAGAAACAGAGGAATTAGGAGCACCTGAAACAGAGGAATTAGGAGCACCAGAAACAGAGGAATTAGGAGCACCAGAAACAGGGCAATTAGGAGGACCAGAAACAGAGGAATTAGGAGCACCAGAAACAGAGGAATTAGGAGCACCAGAAACAGAGTAATTAGGAGCACCAGAAACAGAGGAATTAGGAGCACCAGAAACAAGGGAATTAGAAGCACCAGAAACAGGGGAATTAGGAGTACCAGAAACAGAGGAATTAGGAACACCAGAAACAGAGGAATTAGGAGCACCAGAAACAGGGGAATTAGGAGCACCAGAAACAGAGGAATTAGGAGCACCAGAAACAGAGGAATTAGGAGCACCAGAAACAAGGGAATTAGGAGCACCAGAAACAGGGGAATTAGGAGCACCAGAAACAGAGGAATTAGGAACACCGGAAACAGAGGAATTAGGAGCACCAGAAACAGGGGAATTAGGAGCACCAGAAACAGAGGAATTAGTAACATCAGAAACACAGGAAATAGGAGCACCAGAAACAGAGGAATTAGGAGCACCAGAAACAGAGGAATTAGGAGCAACAGAAACAGAGGAATTAGGAGCACCAGAAACAGGGGAATTAGGAGCACCAGAAACAGGGGAATTAGGAGCTCCAGAAACAGAGGAATTAGGAACATCAGAAACAGGGGAATTAGGAGCACCAGAAACAGAGGAATTAGGAGCACCAGAAACAGGGGAATTAGGAACACCAGAAACAGAGGAATTAGGAGCACCAGAAACAGAAGAATTAGGAGCACCAGAAACAGATGAATTAGGAGCACCAGGAACAGGGGAATTAGGAACACCAGAAACAGAGGAATTAGGAGCACCAGAAACAGGGGAATTAGTAACACCAGAAAGAGAGGAATTAGGAGCACCAGAAACAGAGGAATTAGGAGCAACAGAAACAGGGGAATTAGGAGCACCAGAAACAGATGAATTAGGAGCACCAGAAACAGAGGAATTAGGAGCACCAGAAACAGGGGAATTAGGAACACCAGAAACAGAGGAATTAGGAGCAACAGAAACAGAGGAATTAGGAGCACCAGAAACAGATGAATTAGGAGCACCAGGAACAGGGGAATTAGGAACACCAGAAACAGAGGAATTAGGAGCACCAGAAACAGGGGAATTAGTAACACCAGAAAGAGAGGAATTAGGAGCACCAGAAACAGAGGAATTAGGAGCAACAGAAACAGGGGAATTAGGAGCACCAGAAACAGATGAATTAGGAGCACCAGAAACAGAGGAATTAGGAGCACCAGAAACAGGGGAATTAGGAACACCAGAAACAGAGGAATTAGGAGCAACAGAAACAGAGGAATTAGGAGCACCAGAAACAGATGAATTAGGAGCACCAGGAACAGGGGAATTAGGAACACCAGAAACAGAGGAATTAGGAGCACCAGAAACAGGGGAATTAGTAACACCAGAAAGAGAGGAATTAGGAGCACCAGAAACAGAGGAATTAGGAGCACCAGAAACAGGGGAATTAGGAGCACCAGAAACAGAGGAATTAGGAGCACCTGAAACAGAGGAATTAGGAGCACCAGAAACAGAGGAATTAGGAGCACCAGAAACAGGGCAATTAGGAGGATCAGAAACGGAGGAATTAGGAGCACCAGAAACAGAGTAATTAGGAGCACCAGAAACAGAGTAATTAGGAGCACCAGAAACAGAGGAATTAGGAGCACCAGAAACAAGGGAATTAGGAGCACCAGAAACAGGGGAATTAGGAGTACCAGAAACAGAGGAATTAGGAACACCAGAAACAGAGGAATTAGGAGCAACAGAAACAGGGGAATTAGGAGCACCAGAAACAGAGGAATTAGGAGCACCAGAAACAGAGGAATTAGGAGCACCAGAAACAAGGGAATTAGGAGCACCAGAAACAGGGGAATTAGGAGCACCAGAAACAGTGGAATTAGGAGCACCAGAAACAGAGGAATTAGGAGCACCAGAAACAGAGGAATTAGGAACACCGGAAACAGAGGAATTAGGAGCACCAGAAACAGGGGAATTAGGAGCACCAGAAACAGAGGAATTAGGAACATCAGAAACACAGGAAATAGGAGCACCAGAAACAGAGGAATTAGGAGCACCAGAAGCAGAGGAATTAGGAGCAACAGAAACAGAGGAATTAGGAGCACCAGAAACAGGGGAATTAGGAGGACCAGAAACAGAGGAATTAGGAGCACCAGAAACAAGGGAATTAGGTGCACCAGAAACAGATGAATTAGGAGCACCAGAAACAGAGGAATTAGGAACATCAGAAACAGGTGAATTAGGAGCACCAGAAACAGGGGAAATAGGAGCACCAGAAACAGGGGAATTAGGAGCTTCAGAAACAGAGGAATTAGCAGCACCAGAAACAGAGGAATTAGGAGCACCAGAAACAGAGGAATTAGGAGCACCAGAAACAGAGGAATTAGGAGCACCAGAAACAGAGGAATTAGGAACATCAGAAACAGAGGAATTAGGAGCACCAGAAACAGAGGAATTAGGAGCACCAGAAACAGGGGAATTAGGAGCAACAGAAACAGAGGAATTAGGAGCACCAGAAACAGATGAATTAGGAGCACCAGAAACAGAGGGATTAGGAGCACCAGAAACAGAGGAATTAGGAGCACCAGAAACTGAGGAATTAGGAGCACCAGAAACAGGGGAATTAGGAGCACCAGAAACAGAGGAATTAGGAGCACCAGAAACAGAGGAATTAGGAGCACCTGAAACAGAGGAATTAGGAGCACCAGAAACAGAGGAATTAGGAGCACCAGAAACAGGGCAATTAGGAGGACCAGAAACAGAGGAATTAGGAGCACCAGAAACAGAGGAATTAGGAGCACCAGAAACAGAGTAATTAGGAGCACCAGAAACAGAGGAATTAGGAGCACCAGAAACAAGGGAATTAGGAGCACCAGAAACAGGGGAATTAGGAGTACCAGAAACAGAGGAATTAGGAACACCAGAAACAGAGGAATTAGGAGCACCAGAAACAGGGGAATTAGGAGCACCAGAAACAGAGGAATTAGGAGCACCAGAAACAGAGGAATTAGGAGCACCAGAAACAAGGGAATTAGGAGCACCAGAAACAGGGGAATTAGGAGCACCAGAAACAGAGGAATTAGGAACACCGGAAACAGAGGAATTAGGAGCACCAGAAACAGGGGAATTAGGAGCACCAGAAACAGAGGAATTAGTAACATCAGAAACACAGGAAATAGGAGCACCAGAAACAGAGGAATTAGGAGCACCAGAAACAGAGGAATTAGGAGCAACAGAAACAGAGGAATTAGGAGCACCAGAAACAGGGGAATTAGGAGCACCAGAAACAGGGGAATTAGGAGCTCCAGAAACAGAGGAATTAGGAACATCAGAAACAGGGGAATTAGGAGCACCAGAAACAGAGGAATTAGGAGCACCAGAAACAGGGGAATTAGGAACACCAGAAACAGAGGAATTAGGAGCACCAGAAACAGAAGAATTAGGAGCACCAGAAACAGATGAATTAGGAGCACCAGGAACAGGGGAATTAGGAACACCAGAAACAGAGGAATTAGGAGCACCAGAAACAGGGGAATTAGTAACACCAGAAAGAGAGGAATTAGGAGCACCAGAAACAGAGGAATTAGGAGCAACAGAAACAGGGGAATTAGGAGCACCAGAAACAGATGAATTAGGAGCACCAGAAACAGAGGAATTAGGAGCACCAGAAACAGGGGAATTAGGAACACCAGAAACAGAGGAATTAGGAGCAACAGAAACAGAGGAATTAGGAGCACCAGAAACAGATGAATTAGGAGCACCAGGAACAGGGGAATTAGGAACACCAGAAACAGAGGAATTAGGAGCACCAGAAACAGGGGAATTAGTAACACCAGAAAGAGAGGAATTAGGAGCACCAGAAACAGAGGAATTAGGAGCACCAGAAACAGAGGAATTAGGAGCACCAGAAACAGAGGAATTAGGAGCACCTGAAACAGAGGAATTAGGAGCACCAGAAACAGAGGAATTAGGAGCACCAGAAACAGGGCAATTAGGAGGACCAGAAACGGAGGAATTAGGAGCACCAGAAACAGAGTAATTAGGAGCACCAGAAACAGAGTAATTAGGAGCACCAGAAACAGAGGAATTAGGAGCACCAGAAACAAGGGAATTAGGAGCACCAGAAACAGGGGAATTAGGAGTACCAGAAACAGAGGAATTAGGAACACCAGAAACAGAGGAATTAGGAGCAACAGAAACAGGGGAATTAGGAGCACCAGAAACAGAGGAATTAGGAGCACCAGAAACAGAGGAATTAGGAGCACCAGAAACAAGGGAATTAGGAGCACCAGAAACAGGGGAATTAGGAGCACCAGAAACAGTGGAATTAGGAGCACCAGAAACAGAGGAATTAGGAGCACCAGAAACAGAGGAATTAGGAACACCGGAAACAGAGGAATTAGGAGCACCAGAAACAGGGGAATTAGGAGCACCAGAAACAGAGGAATTAGGAACATCAGAAACACAGGAAATAGGAGCACCAGAAACAGAGGAATTAGGAGCACCAGAAGCAGAGGAATTAGGAGCAACAGAAACAGAGGAATTAGGAGCACCAGAAACAGGGGAATTAGGAGGACCAGAAACAGAGGAATTAGGAGCACCAGAAACAGAGGAATTAGGAGCACCAGAAACAGGGGAATTAGGAGCACCAGAAACAGAGGAATTAGGAGCACCAGAAACAGGGGAATTAGGAGCACCAGAAAGAGGGGAATTAGGAGCACCAGAAACAGAGGAATTAGGAGCACCAGAAACAGGGGAATTAGGAGCACCAGGAACAGAGGAATTAGGAACACCAGAAACAGAGGAATTAGGAGCACCAGAAACAGGGGAATTAGGAGCACCAGAAACAGAGGAATCAGGAGCACCAGAAACAGGGGAATAAGGAACACCAGAAACAGAGGAATTAGGAGCACCAGAAACAGGGGAATTAGGAGCACCAGGAACAGGGGAATTAGGAGCACCAGAAACAGGGGAATTAGGAGCACCAGACACAGGGGAATTAGGAGCACCAGAAACAGAGGAATTAGGAGCAACAGAAACAGAGGAATTAGAAGCACCAGAAACAGAGGAATTCGGAGCAACAGAAACAGAGGAATTAGGAGCACCAGAGACAGGGGAATTAGGAGCAACAGAAACAGGGGAATTAGGAGCAACAGAAACAGAGGAATTAGGAACATCAGAAACAGAGGAATTAGGAGCAGCATAAACAGGGGAAATAGGAGCACCAGAAACAGGGGAATTAGGAGCTTCAGAAACAGAGGAATTAGGAGCACCAGAAACAGGGGAATTAGGAGCACCAGAAACAGAGGAATTAGGAGCACCAGAAACAGAGGAATTAGGAGCACCAGAAACAGAGGAATTAGGAACATCAGAAACAGAGGAATTAGGAGCACCAGAAACAGAGGAATTAGGAGCACCAGAAACAGGGGAATTAGGAGCAACAGAAACAGAGGAATTAGGAGCACCAGAAACAGAGGAATTATGAGCACCAGAAACAGACGAATTAGGGGCACCAGAGACAGAGGAATTAGGAGCACCAGAAAGAGGGGAATTAGGAGCACCAGAAACAGAGGAATTAGGAACACCAGAAACAGGGGAATTAGGAGCACCAGAAACAGAGGAATTAGGAACACCAGAAACAGAGGAATTAGGAGCACCAGAAACAGGGGAATTAGGAGCACCAGAAACAGGGGAATTAGGAGCACCAGAAACAGGGTAATTCGGAACACCAGAAACAGGGGAATTAGGAGCACCAGAAACAGGGGAATTAGGAGCACCAGAAACAGAGGAATTAGGAGCACCAGAAACAGGGGAATTAGGAGCACCAGAAACAGAGGAATTAGGAGCACCAGAAACAGAGGAATTAGGAGCACCAGAAACAGAGGAATTAGGAGCACCAGAAACAGTGGAAATAGGAGCACCAGAAGCAGAGGAATTAGGAACACCAGAAACAGAGGAATTAGGAGCACCAGAAACAGAGGAATTAGGAGCACCAGAAACAGAGGAATTTGGAGCACCAGGAACAGGGGGATTAGGAGCACCAGAAACAGGGGAATTAGGAGCACCAGGAACAGAGGAATTAGGAGCACCAGGAACAGGGGGATTAGGAGCACCAGAAACAGGGGAATTTGGAGCACCAGAAACAGATGAATTAGGAGCAACAGAAACAGGGCAATTAGGAGGACCAGAAACAGAGGAATTAGGAGCACCAGAAACAGGGGAATTAGGAGCACCAGAAACAGAGGAATTGGAGCACCAGAAACAGGGGAATTAGGAGCACCAGAAACAGGGGAATTAGGATCAACAGAAACAGAGGAATTAGGAGCACCAGAAACAGAGGAATTACGAGCACCAGAAACAGACGAATTAGGGGCACCAGAAACAGAGGAATTACGAGCACCAGAAAGAGGGGAATTAGGAGCACCAGAAACAGAGGAATTAGGAACACCAGAAACAGGGGAATTAGGAGCACCAGAAACAGAGGAATTAGGAACACCAGAAACAGAGGAATTAGGAGCACCAGAAACAGGGGAATTAGGAGCACCAGAAACGGGAATTAGGAGCACCAGAAACAGGGGAATTAGGAACACAAGAAACAGGGGAATTAGGAGCACCAGAAACAGGGGAATTAGGAGCACCAGAAACAGAGGAATTAGGAGCACCAGAATCAGTTGAATTAGGAGCACCAGAAACAGAGGAATTAGGAGCACCAGAAACAGAGGAATTAGGAGCACCAGAAACAGAGGAATTAGGAGCACCAGAAGCAGGGGAAATAGGAGCACCAGAAGCAGAGGAATTAGGAACACCAGAAACAGAGGAATTAGGAGCACCAGAAACAGAGGAATTAGGAGCACCAGAAACAGAGGAATTAGGAGCACCAGAAACAGAGGAATTAGGCGCACCAGAAACAGAGGAATTAGGAGCACCAGGAACAGGGGGAATAGGAGCACCAGAAACAGGGGAATTTGGAGCACCAGAAACAGATGAATTAGGAGCACCAGAAAGATAGGAATTAGGAGCACCAGAAACAGGGGAATTAGGAGCATCATAACAGGTGAATTCGGAGCACCAGAAACAGAGGAATTAGGAGCACCAGAAACAGGGGAATTAGGAGCACCAGAAACAGAGGAATTAGGAGCACCAGAAACAGGGGAATAAGGAACACCAGAAACAGAGGAATTAGGAGCACCAGAAACAGGGGAATTAGGAGCACCAGAAACAGAGGAATTAGGAGCACCAGAAACAGGGGAATAAGGAACACCAGAAACAGAGGAATTAGGAGCACCAGAAACAGGGGAATTAGGAGCACCAGGAACAGGGGAATTAGGAGCACCAGAAACAGGGGAATTAGGAGCACCAGATACAGGGGAATTAGGAGCACCAGAAACAGAGGAATTAGGAGCAACAGAAACAGAGGAATTAGGAGCACCAGAAACAGAGGAATTCGGAGCAACAGAAACAGAGGAATTAGGAGCACCAGAAACAGGGGAATTAGGAGCAACAGAAACAGGGGAATTAGGAGCAACAGAAACAGAGGAATTAGGAACATCAGAAACAGAGGAATTAGGAGCACCATAAACAGGGGAAATAGGAGCACCAGAAACAGGGGAATTAGGAGCTTCAGAAACAGAGGAATTAGGAGCACCAGAAACAGGGGAATTAGGAGCACCAGAAACAGAGGAATTAGGAGCACCAGAAACAGAGGAATTAGGAGCACCAGAAACAGAGGAATTAGGAACATCAGAAACAGAGGAATTAGGAGCACCAGAAACAGAGGAATTAGGAGCACCAGAAACAGGGGAATTAGGAGCAACAGAAACAGAGGAATTAGGAGCACCAGAAACAGAGGAATTATGAGCACCAGAAACAGACGAATTAGGGGCACCAGAGACAGAGGAATTAGGAGCACCAGAAACAGGGGAATTAGGAACACCAGAAACAGGGGAATTAGGAGCAACAGAAACAGAGGAATTAGGAACACCAGAAACAGAGGAATTAGGAGCACCAGAAACAGGGGAATTAGGAGCACCAGAAACAGGGGAATTAGGAGCACCAGAAACAGGGGAATTAGGAACACCAGAAACAGGGGAATTAGGAGCACCAGAAACAGGGGAATTAGGAGCACCAGAAACAGAGGAATTAGGAGCACCAGAAACAGGGGAATTAGGAGCACCAGAAACAGAGGAATTAGGAGCACCAGAAACAGAGGAATTAGGAGCACCAGAAACAGAGGAATTAGGAGCACCAGAAACAGTGGAAATAGGAGCACCAGAAGCAGAGGAATTAGGAACACCAGAAACAGAGGAATTAGGAGCACCAGAAACAGAGGAATTAGGAGCACCAGAAACAGAGGAATTTGGAGCACCAGGAACAGGGGGATTAGGAGCACCAGAAACAGGGGAATTAGGAGGACCAGAAACAGAGGAATTAGGAGCACCAGAAACAGAGGAATTAGGAGCACCAGAAACAGGGGAATTAGGAGCACCAGAAACAGAGGAATTAGGAGCACCAGAAACAGGGGAATTAGGAGCACCAGAAAGAGGGGAATTAGGAGCACCAGAAACAGAGGAATTAGGAGCACCAGAAACAGGGGAATTAGGAGCACCAGGAACAGAGGAATTAGGAACACCAGAAACAGAGGAATTAGGAGCACCAGAAACAGGGGAATTAGGAGCACCAGAAACAGGGGAATTAGGAGCACCAGAAACAGGGGAATTAGGAGCACCAGACACAGGGGAATTAGGAGCACCAGAAACAGAGGAATTAGGAGCAACAGAAACAGAGGAATTAGGAGCACCAGAAACAGAGGAATTCGGAGCAACAGAAACAGAGGAATTAGGAGCACCAGAGACAGGGGAATTAGGAGCAACAGAAACAGGGGAATTAGGAGCAACAGAAACAGAGGAATTAGGAACATCAGAAACAGAGGAATTAGGAGCAGCATAAACAGGGGAAATAGGAGCACCAGAAACAGGGGAATTAGGAGCTTCAGAAACAGAGGAATTAGGAGCACCAGAAACAGGGGAATTAGGAGCACCAGAAACAGAGGAATTAGGAGCACCAGAAACAGAGGAATTAGGAGCACCAGAAACAGAGGAATTAGGAACATCAGAAACAGAGGAATTAGGAGCACCAGAAACAGAGGAATTAGGAGCACCAGAAACAGGGGAATTAGGAGCAACAGAAACAGAGGAATTAGGAGCACCAGAAACAGAGGAATTATGAGCACCAGAAACAGACGAATTAGGGGCACCAGAGACAGAGGAATTAGGAGCACCAGAAAGAGGGGAATTAGGAGCACCAGAAACAGAGGAATTAGGAACACCAGAAACAGGGGAATTAGGATCACCAGAAACAGAGGAATTAGGAACACCAGAAACAGAGGAATTAGGAGCACCAGAAACAGGGGAATTAGGAGCACCAGAAACAGGGGAATTAGGAGCACCAGAAACAGGGTAATTCGGAACACCAGAAACAGGGGAATTAGGAGCACCAGAAACAGGGGAATTAGGAGCACCAGAAACAGAGGAATTAGGAGCACCAGAAACAGGGGAATTAGGAGCACCAGAAACAGAGGAATTAGGAGCACCAGAAACAGAGGAATTAGGAGCACCAGAAACAGAGGAATTAGGAGCACCAGAAACAGTGGAAATAGGAGCACCAGAAGCAGAGGAATTAGGAACACCAGAAACAGAGGAATTAGGAGCACCAGAAACAGAGGAATTAGGAGCACCAGAAACAGAGGAATTTGGAGCACCAGGAACAGGGGGATTAGGAGCACCAGAAACAGGGGAATTAGGAGCACCAGGAACAGAGGAATTAGGAGCACCAGGAACAGGGGGATTAGGAGCACCAGAAACAGGGGAATTTGGAGCACCAGAAACAGATGAATTAGGAGCAACAGAAACAGGGCAATTAGGAGGACCAGAAACAGAGGAATTAGGAGCACCAGAAACAGGGGAATTAGGAGCACCAGAAACAGAGGAATTGGAGCACCAGAAACAGGGGAATTAGGAGCACCAGAAACAGGGGAATTAGGATCAACAGAAACAGAGGAATTAGGAGCACCAGAAACAGAGGAATTACGAGCACCAGAAACAGACGAATTAGGGGCACCAGAAACAGAGGAATTAGGAGCACCAGAAAGAGGGGAATTAGGAGCACCAGAAACAGAGGAATTAGGAACACCAGAAACAGGGGAATTAGGAGCACCAGAAACAGAGGAATTAGGAACACCAGAAACAGAGGAATTAGGAGCACCAGAAACAGGGGAATTAGGAGCACCAGAAACGGGAATTAGGAGCACCAGAAACAGGGGAATTAGGAACACCAGAAACAGGGGAATTAGGAGCACCAGAAACAGGGGAATTAGGAGCACCAGAAACAGAGGAATTAGGAGCACCAGAAACAGTTGAATTAGGAGCACCAGAAACAGAGGAATTAGGAGCACCAGAAACAGAGGAATTAGGAGCACCAGAAACAGAGGAATTAGAAGC
This sequence comes from Somniosus microcephalus, assembly GCF_052327205.1. Lineage (NCBI taxonomy): Eukaryota > Metazoa > Chordata > Chondrichthyes > Squaliformes > Somniosidae > Somniosus > Somniosus microcephalus. Next base: position 39,755,451 of record NW_028225181.1, on the reverse strand, counting down.
ACCAGAAGCAGGGGAAATAGGAGCACCAGAAGCAGAGGAATTAGGAACACCAGAAACAGAGGAATTAGGAGCACCAGAAACAGAGGAATTAGGAGCACCAGAAACAGAGGAATTAGGAGCACCAGAAACAGAGGAATTAGGCGCACCAGAAACAGAGGAATTAGGAGCACCAGGAACAGGGGGAATAGGAGCACCAGAAACAGGGGAATTTGGAGCACCAGAAACAGATGAATTAGGAGCACCAGAAAGATAGGAATTAGGAGCACCAGAAACAGGGGAATTAGGAGCATCATAACAGGTGAATTCGGAGCACCAGAAACAGAGGAATTAGGAGCACCAGAAACAGGGGAATTAGGAGCACCAGAAACAGAGGAATTAGGAGCACCAGAAACAGGGGAATAAGGAACACCAGAAACAGAGGAATTAGGAGCACCAGAAACAGGGGAATTAGGAGCACCAGAAACAGAGGAATTAGGAGCACCAGAAACAGGGGAATAAGGAACACCAGAAACAGAGGAATTAGGAGCACCAGAAACAGGGGAATTAGGAGCACCAGGAACAGGGGAATTAGGAGCACCAGAAACAGGGGAATTAGGAGCACCAGATACAGGGGAATTAGGAGCACCAGAAACAGAGGAATTAGGAGCAACAGAAACAGAGGAATTAGGAGCACCAGAAACAGAGGAATTCGGAGCAACAGAAACAGAGGAATTAGGAGCACCAGAAACAGGGGAATTAGGAGCAACAGAAACAGGGGAATTAGGAGCAACAGAAACAGAGGAATTAGGAACATCAGAAACAGAGGAATTAGGAGCACCATAAACAGGGGAAATAGGAGCACCAGAAACAGGGGAATTAGGAGCTTCAGAAACAGAGGAATTAGGAGCACCAGAAACAGGGGAATTAGGAGCACCAGAAACAGAGGAATTAGGAGCACCAGAAACAGAGGAATTAGGAGCACCAGAAACAGAGGAATTAGGAACATCAGAAACAGAGGAATTAGGAGCACCAGAAACAGAGGAATTAGGAGCACCAGAAACAGGGGAATTAGGAGCAACAGAAACAGAGGAATTAGGAGCACCAGAAACAGAGGAATTATGAGCACCAGAAACAGACGAATTAGGGGCACCAGAGACAGAGGAATTAGGAGCACCAGAAACAGGGGAATTAGGAACACCAGAAACAGGGGAATTAGGAGCAACAGAAACAGAGGAATTAGGAACACCAGAAACAGAGGAATTAGGAGCACCAGAAACAGGGGAATTAGGAGCACCAGAAACAGGGGAATTAGGAGCACCAGAAACAGGGGAATTAGGAACACCAGAAACAGGGGAATTAGGAGCACCAGAAACAGGGGAATTAGGAGCACCAGAAACAGAGGAATTAGGAGCACCAGAAACAGGGGAATTAGGAGCACCAGAAACAGAGGAATTAGGAGCACCAGAAACAGAGGAATTAGGAGCACCAGAAACAGAGGAATTAGGAGCACCAGAAACAGTGGAAATAGGAGCACCAGAAGCAGAGGAATTAGGAACACCAGAAACAGAGGAATTAGGAGCACCAGAAACAGAGGAATTAGGAGCACCAGAAACAGAGGAATTTGGAGCACCAGGAACAGGGGGATTAGGAGCACCAGAAACAGGGGAATTAGGAGCACCAGGAACAGAGGAATTAGGAGCACCAGGAACAGGGGAATTTGGAGCACCAGAAACAGATGAATTAGGAGCACCAGAAAGGGAGGAATTAGGAGCACCAGAAACAGGGGAATTAGGAGCATCATAACAGGTGAATTCGGAGCACCAGAAACAGGGGAATTAGGAGCACCAGAAACAGATGAATTAGGAGCAACAGAAACAGGGCAATTAGGAGGACCAGAAACAGAGGAATTAGGAGCACCAGAAACAGGGGAATTAGGTGCACCAGAAACAGAGGAATTGGAGCACCAGAAACAGGGGAATTAGGAGCACCAGAAACAGGGGAATTAGGATCAACAGAAACAGAGGAATTAGGAGCACCAGAAACAGAGGAATTACGAGCACCAGAAACAGACGAATTAGGGGCACCAGAAACAGAGGAATTAGGAGCACCAGAAAGAGGGGAATTAGGAGCAACAGAAACAGAGGAATTAGGAGCACCAGAAACAGAGGAATTATGAGCACCAGAAACAGACGAATTAGGGGCACCAGAGACAGAGGAATTAGGAGCACCAGAAAGAGGGGAATTAGGAGCACCAGAAACAGAGGAATTAGGAACACCAGAAACAGGGGAATTAGGAGCACCAGAAACAGAGGAATTAGGAACACCAGAAACAGAGGAATTAGGAGCACCAGAAACAGGGGAATTAGGAGCACCAGAAACAGGGGAATTAGGAGCACCAGAAACAGGGGAATTAGGAACACCAGAAACAGGGGAATTAGGAGCACCAGAAACAGGGGAATTAGGAGCACCAGAAACAGAGGAATTAGGAGCACCAGAAACAGGGGAATTAGGAGCACCAGAAACAGAGGAATTAGGAGCACCAGAAACAGAGGAATTAGGAGCACCAGAAACAGAGGAATTAGGAGCACCAGAAACAGTGGAAATAGGAGCACCAGAAGCAGAGGAATTAGGAACACCAGAAACAGAGGAATTAGGAGCACCAGAAACAGAGGAATTAGGAGCACCAGAAACAGAGGAATTTGGAGCACCAGGAACAGGGGGATTAGGAGCACCAGAAACAGGGGAATTAGGAGCACCAGGAACAGAGGAATTAGGAGCACCAGGAACAGGGGAATTTGGAGCACCAGAAACAGATGAATTAGGAGCACCAGAAAGGGAGGAATTAGGAGCACCAGAAACAGGGGAATTAGGAGCATCATAACAGGTGAATTCGGAGCACCAGAAACAGGGGAATTAGGAGCACCAGAAACAGATGAATTAGGAGCAACAGAAACAGGGCAATTAGGAGGACCAGAAACAGAGGAATTAGGAGCACCAGAAACAGGGGAATTAGGAGCACCAGAAACAGGGGAATTAGGATCAACAGAAACAGAGGAATTAGGAGCACCAGAAACAGAGGAATTACGAGCACCAGAAACAGACGAATTAGGGGCACCAGAAACAGAGGAATTAGGAGCACCAGAAAGAGGGGAATTAGGAGCACCAGAAACAGAGGAATTAGGAACACCAGAAACAGGGGAATTAGGAGCACCAGAAACAGAGGAATTAGGAACACCAGAAACAGAGGAATTAGGAGCACCAGAAACAGGGGAATTAGGAGTACCAGAAACGGGAATTAGGAGCACCAGAAACAGGGGAATTAGGAACACCAGAAACAGGGGAATTAGGAGCACCAGAAACAGGGGAATTAGGAGCACCAGAAACAGAGGAATTAGGAGCACCAGAAACAGGGGAATTAGGAGCACCAGAAACAGAGGAATTAGGAGCACCAGAAACAGAGGAATTAGGAGCACCAGAAACAGTGGAATTAGGAGCACCAGAAACAGGGGAAATAGGAGCACCAGAAGCAGAGGAATTAGGAACACCAGAAACAGAGGAATTAGGAGCACCAGAAACAGAGGAATTAGGAGCACCAGAAACAGAGGAATTAGGAGCACCAGAAACAGGGGAATTAGGCGCACCAGAAACAGAGGAATTAGGAGCACCAGGAACATGGGGATTAGGAGCACCAGAAACAGGGGAATTTGGAGCACCAGAAACAGATGAATTAGGAGCACCAGAAAGAGAGGAATTAGGAGCACCAGAAACAGGGGAATTAGGAGCATCATAACAGGTGAATTCGGAGCACCAGAAACAGGGGCATTAGGAGCACCAGAAACAGATGAATTAGGAGCACCAGAAACAGGGGAATTAGGAGCACCAGAAACAGGGGAATTAGGAACACCAGAAACAGGGGAAATAGGAGCACCAGAAACAGAGGAATTAGGAACACCAGAAACAGAGGAATTAGGAGCACCAGAAACAGAGGAATTAGGAGCACCAGAAACAGATGAATTAGGAGCACCAGAAACAGAGTAATTTGGAGCACCAGAAACAGGGGAATTAGGAGCACCAGAAACAGATGAATTAGGAGCACCAGAAACAGGGGAATTAGGAGCACCAGAAACAGAGGAATTAGGAGCACCAGAAACAGGGGAATTAGGAGCACCAGAAAGAGGGGAATTAGAAGCACCAGAAACAGAGGAATTAGGAGCACCAGAAACAGGGGAATTAGGAGCACCAGAAACAGAGGAATTAGGAACACCAGAAACAGAGGAATTAGGAGCACCAGAAACAGGGGAATTAGGAGCACCAGAAACAGAGGAATTAGGAGCACCAGAAACAGTGGAATTAGGAACACCAGAAACAGAGGAATTAGGAGCACCAGAAACAGGGGAATTAGGAGCACCAGGAACAGGGGAATTAGGAGCACCAGAAACAGGGGATTTAGGAGCATCAGAAACAGGGGAATTAGGAGCACCAGAAGCAGAAGAATTAGGAGCACCAGAAACAGAGGAATTAGGGTCACCAGAAACAGAGGAATTCGGAGCAACAGAAAGAGAGGAATTAGGAGCACCAGAAACAGGGGAATTAGGAGCACCAGAAACAGGGGAATTAGGAGCACCAGAAACAGAGGAATTAGGAACATCAGAAACAGGTGAATTAGGAGCACCAGAAACAGGGGAAATAGGAGCACCAGAAACAGGGGAATTAGGAGCTTCAGAAACAGAGGAATTAG